>NC_134356.1:584889726-585112226 GCF_048569485.1 Anomaloglossus baeobatrachus
CCTTCCCACTCTGTGGATGCCAATACTACACAAAACAAAACTGTCCCGAAGCACCAGGGATGAACACATGTCAATAGATCAAAAGTTCTTGGGGAAAGGCGGGCAAAGTTTTTGGAATAAAGGGGCAAGGGACAAGGGTAGCATCCATGGAGCAAGAGGAAATGTTCATGGGGCAAGGGGCAGTGTCAACGGGCAGATAATAAGCTGACATATCTCCATCTTGGTGTTTTGCATTCCAGCAGGGTGAGCGCAACAGGTACAAGTAAATTAGGTAGGGGAGAAACAAATGAACAGTACCTTTTGTTGGTTAATCTTGCTGTGGGGTCTCCAGACCACCACCTTCAATAACACAAAACAATCTGTGCCTTACCAGTACAACAGGCATAGTAGACAGGGAATGGCTCACTGCACTCCTGGGGCTATTCTGCTGCCCTACTCAATGGAGTAACCTTCTGTCCAGCCCTCACCCTCCGTACTATTCCTCCAGAAGCCGTGTTTGACATCTATGGACCCCGTGTCTTGCAGCCGTGCCTGTAGGACACAATGGAGGATACCTCCTAAAGCGTGGGCAAACCCTGATACAGAGCTTGTGATGCCAGGACTTCCTTTCCTTGCTCTGTCTGCCTTACCAACCTTTACTCCACCCACTGAGATCTGTCGTCTAGGCCACTATTGTATCCATATCTAGCCTGCTGAACCTGCACTTAATATTTCCTATTGCTAACACCTTATCTACCACTTACATCCCCTCCTGCACACTTGTTTGTACGCTGCACTAAACCTTATCTAAAACAATAAACAACAATCTAAATCTATTGACCGCTAGATGGCAGCGACTGCTGTGCCGCTTCGGCTCCGCTACAAGCACAATTATATCACAGTACTGTACTTTATGGCAAACACTGTATAGTAGGAGGGGGAGCAATCGACCATCTCCTACACAGGTGTACCTCCTTGCAGTATCTCAGCATGCAGGAGTTTCCTCTGTGGATGTTTGTTTAAGGTGGTAGTATGCACAGAAAGTGAAATATTTCTTGTATATATCCTTACTGTACAGTATTTTTTTCACTTCATTGAATAAAAATGTTTCTGTTTGAGGTGTTTTAATCTATATGAGATGTCCACTTTAGCCATAGCCATGAAAAACAAGAATCTGAAACATTACAAAAGTCATTAATAGAAGATATTGTAAGATTTGAGTTGAGCAAAAAGATTTAAAGGACCTTAAGGCCCTGTCACACACAAAGATAAATCTGTGGCAGATCTGTGGCAGATCTGTGGCAGATCTGTGGCAGATCTGTGGCAGATCTGTGGTTGCAGTGAAATTGTAGACAATCAGTGCCAGGTTTGTGGCTGTGTACAAATGGAACAATATGTCCATGATTTCACTGCAACCACAGATCTGCCAAAGATTTATCTCTGTGTGTGACGGGGCCTTTAGTCAAGTGGCTGTGTTGATACTATAGTCTATGGCTCCGTGAACTTCACCCTGCCTCCTGACATCTCCAGAACCTCTTTTGGGTAGCAAGTCCGGTGTGACATCAGATGTGTATCCCACCGCAATGTAATGACATCACAAAGTCTACTAATCAGAAGTTGATATTACGTTTGCAGTGCTTTGGTCTGGCGGCCATGGTCTACTGATGTGCTTGATTGACCAGAGTACTGTGAATCTTTTTGTTGAAATTTAGATCACATATGATTGGGACACAATACAGAAATGGCAGTATAATTGTATAATTCAGTTTGAGGCATAGATCATATTGGTACATAAGAAAAAAAAAACCTCTGTTACAAAAAATCATCTCTAGTCCCTATAACTCACGGGGAGCTCACAATTCTCAATATACTGAAAATGGCTTCTGAGGGTTTCCAATTGCTGGATTGTTCATCATTGTCCAGTGTAGTAGCCGCCAAGATCTGCAAACATAAGCTCACTCATTTATTACTTGTGGGGGAACTGAAATCCCTTGTACCATAAAAAAGATAAAAAGGATAAATCACCAAAAGAAGAAATAGCAACCCTTATATATGTGGTGAGAAAAGGGACAGTTTGATAAAAGCAACCATTTTCTGTATATAGTATATGGACAATTCATAACAATGGAATGAATTGTCTGAAGCACAAATTACCCGTGATAGGGTGATAGGGTTAGTGGAACATTATGAGTATGTATCCAGAGTGACTTTTATATACAGTCTAGGTTCTTAATTTATAGCATGAGTAGCACAGATGATTCATGCAATATTGTTAGAGGATAATCACTATGTCCCCATGCTGTGTCTTGTATGATTGTAACCTAGACAATATGTTAAAGTTTTTCTTTGAATTGGGGGTACAATAATTGGCTGAGGAATATTTAAAGGGGTTATCCGGCTTATTTTGCCTTTTTCTTGTCATTACACTATTGGGCTACATTGGGGCAGGTAAGTAAACAGTGACTCCTACCTTTCCGGCTGTCAGACCCTCTCCTCCGGCTCAGGGTGGTCATGTGACCGCTCCTGCTAGGATTTTGCTGCTTCCTCTAATGTAACGACAACAGGGCAGGAGCTTATGCCCGCCTTGTAGACGGGCATCACAGGAGACATCATGTAGCCGCCCTGCTGGGCAGGTACAGTGCGTGGCGTCCCCGACCCCCTTCTCTGCACCCTACCACACATCCCATAATGCAGGGGTCTCACTGCCTGTATGCTGCATGCAGCCCCTGATGCTGCTTCCGGCATTCAGGCTTGTGGCCCCTTTGCTGAACGTTGCCTGTGCTGGGGACCCGTGCAGTTAGCGCTGTATATCAGATGACTGATTCCCAGGTGCTTCACAGATGGGAGTGGTGTATACAGCTATGATCAGCTGCCAGCCAATCAGAGGCCAGCAGCGGATCATTTTAGCAGCTGTATACAGAGCTCGGCTCTGCAGAGCGCCCGGGAATCTGTCATCTGATATAAAGCGCTGTTAGCTGTGGCCCCTGATGCTGCTTGTGGCATGCAGGCCTCTTGCTGATCGTGGCCTCTGCAGGGGGCTGTGCAGTGAGTGCTTTAGATGACAGATTCCCAGGCGCTCTTCAGAGCCAAGCTCTGTATACAGCTTTGATCGGCCGCTGGCCAATCAGAGGCGAGCAGCAGATCACTGGTGAAGCTGCATAGAGAGCGTGTCCCTGCACAGTGCCTGGAAATCAGTCCTCTGATATAAAGCGCTGACTGCACAGCCCCTGCAGAGGAGCAAGGAGGGGGCTGCGGCCACAAGACACAGGCATGGAGGGAATAAGGACAGGTGAGAATGATTTGTGTTTGGTTTTTTTGTGTGTCTGAAGAATGGCAGAATAGGGGGCAATTCTACAGGACAAAGTGTAGCGCCCCTGAAGCCATCAGGGAGCTACAAGGTACTGCATCCCCACCAGGATGCAGGACCTTCCCCCTAGGGACACAGAAGAACAGTGCTGGTAACAACAAAAACATTCCCGTTAATCCCTGTTTTTCCCCACATTCTCCATAGACTGGTACCAGGCTAGGGTTGGCCACTTAGTGGTGGAGCAAATCCAGTTCACTAGACGACCAAGTGGGAGGGACAGACAGTAGACAGTCAGTCTGCATGAGTCGGTAACAGAGAGAGCAAGTGAGCAGATGGTCTGACAGGAGTGTGACAGGGACCTGAGGGCCCAGGTGGTTGGTTGCCGGTGGAGTACGGTGGAGTACTCCCGGAACCACGCACCGACGGGGTACAGGATCCTAGGTCAGGCAAACGCTCCAGGCAGACCTGATAAAATCTTCACAGTGAGGGGATCATCAAGAACCTCACTGACCTTGAAGTTTGGGACACAGTAGCAATGGGAGAACCGGGGACAGGACCAGAGACTCTGACCCCACAGGGTTCACGCTACCATCATACGGACTATCGTTAAGAGACTATCAGGAGGGGACCCCCAGTCGCTCCAAGCCACGGGGACCCACCAACCAAAGAGAGATGCAGGGGAAAGAAGCCACCAGGTCACTAAACCAGCACTGGGACTAAGGGGACCTGCGGTCAGCACCAGCCTTCCTCGGGTGACCAGTTTCCACCTTGCTGTGAGTACAGGAGCCAGTTACACTGCAACCCCTTGTGTGGCCTACTTTCTTCAACACCCTACCCTACCTACTCTACCTCACCTATCCTCTGGGGCCTGACCCTGCTTGCGGATGGCCTAACATCCAGGGTGCCACTAACAACTGTCCCAGTAGTGAGAACTGTGCAGCGGCGGCTCCATTTACATAGCCACAACCGGCAAGTGGCGTCACGTGATAAACTTTTATTTAGTTCCCCTGTAAATATACCCCTTTTAAAAAGCACCCAGGGCACACGAAACCAGGCAATGGCTGCCAAGTGACATTTTCCCAGTTATACATCGCTCAGGACCAAGTACCTCATAACCCTGGGCGACACAAAAACACTGCTACAAGAAGAGGAGCCCAAGGGCTTACTACAGGATGGGCACAAGGAAAGGGGACATTACTATATTATGGGACAGGTATGGGCACATTACTATTGTATGGGGACATGGATGGACACATTACTATAGTATGGAAACAGGGATGGGCACATTAATATAGTATGGGGACAGGGATGGGCACATTACTTTAGTATGGGGACAGGGATGGGCACATTACTACATTATATGTGCAGTGGATGTGATGTGATTGCGCACAGATTAGAGAATCAGGATCACTGCTCTGTACTACCAATGATTGGAAATACAGAGCAGTGATATCTCATCTGTGCAGCACAATCACCTCACATCCACTATAATATAGTAATGTGCCCATCTTTGCTGGAATGATGAGAGGTCAGTGCTGGGGCAGCATACTGACAGCCAATGAGTGTGCACAGAGCGGGGATGGACAGTGAGGCTGGGCGGTGCCAGCTCAGACTGTGAAATTCAGCACAGGAAGATGTCATGTTTGGTTGAGCTGCATGTAAACAAAGAGCTGCAGAGAATAAAGAGATAATTCAAGAGGAAAAAAGTTAGAAAACAAAAAAAAATGTTGGGGAGTTTTATATGACAATACAGCACAGATTAGCTTACAAATTTTTTTTTGGAGTTTATGTCAGACAACTTCTTTAAAAACAACATTCACAGTGCAGCCCATTCATTTCAATGTGAGCTGTGTAATGCCTGAAGCACCACTCCAATTTTTTTTTTCAGCACTGGAGTGGTGCTTTAAATCCAAGTCTCCTACGCATTCTCTTGTTCTTACTGACCGGCGTTGTCATCCTTTTTTGGTGTCACTTTGGTCCTGCAGCAATATCTTGTGCTTGTAATTCCTGTCTGAACTTACCCGACAAACTCTCAATGCAAGTCTATGAGAGCCAGAATAAGACCAGAATGAGGCTCTCATAGACTTGTATTGATTTGTGACCTCTGTTGTGCTGTCACGGTCGTCTCCTTTGGAGATTAGTGACAGGCTCAAGGTTGTAGTCTCTGTTTCATCTGAGACCTTACATATTAAACATGTGTTTTTCTTTTAGCAGGGCTAATGTCTGCTCTACTTGCCAGCAGTAAGCTCATTAACTCTGTCCAGGTGCTTTCCCTGATGACGTCTTTCCATCTGGATAAATACTCTCTGCTCCTAGCAGAAGGTGCTGGTTATTCAGTTCAATCTGGAGCTAGGCCTGGTGCTGTGAGGAGGTGATTACTGCTGCTGCTGTCTCCTGTTTTGGTGTGTGAAATTAGCCAATTAGTTACTTTCTCCTGTCCTTAGTTACCCCACCCTGTACAGATATTGTAGTACCCTGATGTTGGTCTTAGATGTGTGTGTGTGTTTTGTTGTTACCCCCTGTCTGTCTGTCTATGTGTCGGTGGGGTTTTTGACATCTATCCTGCCCCGTCCCCTTTGGTGGTAGGTCATGGAGGGGGTCTAACCATGAGGGTCAAGGTCAGGTGATTGGAAAATGCTGGGGGCTCAGACCTTGCTACCTTCAAGCATACCTCTGGGTTTAGGTATAGCTTAGGGTACGCTTAGTCTGAGGGCCAGTGCAGGGGCTCCCTTCCAATCACCCTCTTTCTGTCACAGCCGTGACATGCACTCTATGAAAGACTGGAACTGCCGGCAGCACACACACTGCCTGACACTTACAGACGCATTGGTGAAACAGATAAAGATGCCGGAATGTGAGTATAAGATGAGGGCACGGGACTTACATTTAAAGGACCACTTCAGTGGTGAAAAAAAAAAGAAATTGCTGGAGTGATGCTTTAAATGTGTTCTGACTCAATGAAAAAAAGAGAAGGATCAAAAATGAGACAAAATAATAAAAACAATAATAAAAAAAGTATCACATTCACCACTTCAACTCCTCACCAATTCAGAGCATAGTCTTCGGCAGGCCTCTGCTAGCATTTGATTCAAGCGGCTGCTAAAACGTACATTACCAACAGACAGAACGGTGATGATGGTAGTATAGCACAAAGTCGCTAAGGTCACTGATTGGCTGTGGTACTCAGCTCTCCTGGGTCCATTGGCAGATGGTGCTCCTCCAGTTGTCAGCTCTAATGTTTCTTGGTGCATTGGGTTGCAATGACAAATGGTCTTGCAACTGTGGCTTGATATTAACATAGTTCCATGCCTTGTAGGCTGGCAGAGGTGGTGTCTTTCCTCCTGAGCATTCACACAGTTGGAGCATATTTGGCTACCATTGACTACTTTTGATCCTGGACCTTGTGACAAACCTAACACTACTATACTGCTGCATAGTTCTGCAATACTTGACTCTTGACAAACACAGCTTTGCTATACAAACTCTATAACTATATATAACTATACTTCAACTGCTTCAAACTCTACATTAAAGTATGTGGCAATCTCAGTTCTGCTACATAATTAAGTGAATACTACCATACCGCTGCTTGTTTGGACTAAGTGACAAACACAGCTTTGCTAATGTTGCTAAGTCATATCTGCTATGCCACTGCCAGCCTTGCATTGAACTTCTGCAAAACCAGCTCTGCTACTTCTAGTTAAGAAGACATACCTGGGGCCTCGCAGGCCTGCTAGGTTACTTGTTTTCTATTTTCTGCAAGATTACTTTAGTTAGAATTTTGAAACTCTAGGCATTCCTCAGTTATATAGTTGTTAGTAATTTGCAGTTGTTCATATACTTTTATGTTATTATGTTATAGGCATTTCGGTAAAACAACTCTTTTTTGGGACTATCCCATATTCACATACCTGGGGCCTTTTAGGCCTGTACTTGGTTTACATGTGATCCTCAGTCTTTTTGTCTGTACTGTTGCAGGGGAAGACTTTGTCTTTATTACTCAGTCTTTATGATTCTGCTGTTGCTGGGAAGAGTGTGGATTCTGCCTGAGTACATGGTCATGTGATCTTGGGAGGGAGGTTCCCTCACAAAGTCATGCGTCTCTGACATCATCGCAGGTCATGAACACACAGGGACAGGAGGAAAGACAACATCCTGTTCATTGTGTGCTACTTGCTGAAGAGAGTTTGGAGGAAGGAGTCAGCTTTCTTGTTTCTGGAAAAAGAAACTTTCTGAGCTTCAAAAATCCAGAGGCTTTTACTGCACCTAAAAGAATGTGGTGACCTGCTGAAGGTAAGAGGACGGAGGCCGCACTTTACCTTTAGCACACACACTAACAAATAGTGCACAAGGCTGATTATAATATTTTTTTTTCATTTTAGTTTACTGACATCTAAGGTTACAATGGCACATTCTACATCCAGGGGTTTGACTGACCAAGAAATCGAGGAAATCATTTTTGATAGTGATGAAGACAGTGAATTTCTTTGTCCGAAGAAGAGTACATGCCACCAGCTAATGTGACTTCATCGTCCAGTGATTCTTCAGATGATGAAGAAGTAGTGGATCCAGCAGAACGCACAAATAGAACATCCAAAACTTATTTTTTTTGGAACATAACTGCTGAGGTTCTTGGACGCAACTCATCACATAATATTATGAGAGTTGGTGAAGGCGCTGTAGGAATTCCCCAATTCTTGTCCAAAAGAAATGTTTTCTGTATTTTTTTTTTCAGATGATATTGCAGATGAGGTAGTTTTGTGTACTAACTTAAAAGGAAAACATATCGCTTCAGGAAGAAAAAAACATGGAAAAATATAGCAAAAGAGAAACTATATGGTTATATTGCCCTTACTCTTCTGGCAGGGTGAACAAAACTGAACGATGTTCCAATCAGAGAATTATTTCTAAACCCTTTTTCAGATCCACACTACAAAGAAACAAAGTCAGTCAATAGATTTGAGAATATTTGGAGAAACCTTTGTTTTGATGAAAAGAGAACTCGTCCTGTGAAGTTGGAAACAGTAAATTAGCCCCTATTAGCAACATCTGGAATCTTTTCATCAAAAATTGTACAAAGCTTTACCATTCTAATGTTAATGTGACAGTGGATGAGCAACTTCTTGCATTTAGGGTACGTTTCAAATTCATTCAGTATATGCCTAGCAAACCTCCCAAGTATAGCATAAAAAAATTCTGGATGTGTGATTCTACAGCTATTATGGCATGAATGGTCTGATTTACTGTGGCAAAGAAGCTGATGCACCAGTCCAGAATGACCTATGTTCTGACATAGTAAAAACACTTGCAGTACCAATTTTCAATTCTGGAAAAAATATACCAATTAACAACTACTTTACCAATCTGGAACTGGGCAAATTTTTGCATCAGAAAAAATTCACACTTGTTGGTACTATGAGGCTAAACCACCGCAAAATTCCTCCAATCATGAAGCACAATCTCAAGCGACCACTTTATGAGAGTGTCTTTGGTTTTTGCAATCAAGCGACAATGGTATCTTATAAAGCAAAGAAAGAAAAATCCATGATATTACTGAGTACAATGCATCATGATGGAAGTATTGACACCGATGACAGGAAACAGAAACCTGAAATCATACTGCATTATAATAAAACAAAAGGAGATGTGGACAAGATGGATGAAATGATTGGAGAGTATTCGTGCAAGAGGCAGACAAAACGTTGGCTTGTAGTCATTTTTTATAATATCCTTTATGTGTCAGCCCTCAATAGCTATATTGTTTATAGTGAAACTCATCCATGCCAACAGGAAGGACAAGAGACGTCTATTCTTGGATGGAACTTTGCTAAGAACTTTTGATGCCTACCATGATGGAGCAAAGCAACACGGAATGCTTGCCAAGGCAAATTACGGAAGCTATGATCCGATGTGGTATACATTTTCAGGAACATCCAGAGCCAAGAGAAAAAAAAGAAAGCGCTGTTATATTTGTCCAGCAAAGAAGGAAAGGAAATCTGAGCGTTTCTGTACTACTTGTGGATAAAATGTCTGCAAGGAATATTCTTCTGAAAAAATAATATGTGAAAATTGTTGGGTTAATCAGTAAAGTTGAAAAGGAAAGTTTTTGAAAAGAAAAATCCCGCATCCATGTTTACTAGAAGTTTCATATAAAAAGCTTTTAGACAAAAAAAATCGTTTTATATATGTGTGTGTATATATATATATATATATATCTATATATATATAGATATATATATATATATATATATATATATATATGTGTATATATATATATTTACTGTGTATATATATATATACATATATAAAGAGTTATATAGAATGCATTTATTGGGCGTTATAAGCCGGTGTAATTACTTTTTTTTGTTTTATGCACATAATCATAATGTTTTGAAATATTCACATCTCAAATAAAAAATAAACTTTGAAAAGTATTTCTATTTGAGTTACTCAATGTTATTTGCACACAGGCCTAAAAGGCCCCAAGTATGTGAAAGTGTAGATTTCTATGGTTGTGCATTCTAGGGTTAACTCTTCTTCACTCTTAAGGAGGCTATACATGCAGCGACATCGCTAGCAATGTCGCTGGTGAAAGCACCCGCCCCCGTCGGTTGTGCGTCACGGGCAAATCGCTGCCCATGGTGCACAATATCATTAGGAGCCGTCACACGGACTTACCTGCCTAGCGACGTCGCTATGGCCGACGAACCGCCTCCTTTCTAAGGGGGCGGTTCGTGCGGCATCACAGTGGCGTCACTAAGCAGCCGCCCAATAGAAGTGGAGGGGCGGAGATGAGCGGCTGTAACATCCCACCCACCTCCTTCCTTCCTCATTGCCGGCAGCCGCAGGTAAGCTGTAGTTCGTCGTTCCCGAGGTGTGACACATAGCAATGTGTGCTGCCTCGGGAATGAGGAACAACCTGCGTCCTCAACAATCAACGATGTTTTGAAAGTGAACGGCGTGTCAACGGTGGAAGATTTGGTGAGTATTTTCCATCGTTAACGGACACTCATTGGTGTCACACGCAACAACATCGCTAACAATGCCAGATGTGCGTCACGGAATCCGTGACCCCGGCGATATATTGTTAGTTACGCCGTTGCGTGTAACGGGGCCTTTAGTCCAGTTCTGCATTAGAACGTCCTGTGCAGCTCAGTCCTGCTACACCAGATGTTATTTCACTCTGCTTTTGTATCCTCAGATTCCAGTTTTATATTCCTCCTGTTGTTAAAACTGAGCCTCCCTGTTACTTTTGTCCATGTTGCATAAAAGCTGCTCCTCCAGACCAAGTACTTGAATGCTCCAGCTCTCCTGGAGAGACAAAAGTCTGCAGCAGTCACATTGTGACAGCAACCCATCAGATGAAACAAACAAAGACTACAAGGGGGGAAACCACAAAAACATTTTTCCTACATTGGAGAGAGATTATATACATAAGTACTGTTTTTCTTATTATTTTATAGCATTATTTGTTTTGACAACCCTTTGAGTGTTAATCAGGGTACATGGAATGACCTGTGCTGTGAGTATTATTCCTAAACATTACTCAACTAACTACTATTTCCTTAGGATTAATGCATGTCCAAATTCCTATGTTTAACATTTGCATACCTTAACACCTCAGAGTGCAGCTTGCTATTTGTTAGAGTATATTTCATGTCTAGTTTGCACCTGTTCACATTTGTCTGTTAGGAAGAGCTATCAGTTTTCTGATTTTAGATTATAGAGTTATGCACTCCATCCCAACAGCTTAAGGTAATTTTTAGTTTTCTATTAGTAGATTCCTGCACAATCATGAAATTATAGGCTTTTCAGCCCTAGTAGAGGCATTTAAGTAAAGCCCAAGCAAAAGAGATACGCCTTGAAACTCGCTAATGGGCTCACATAAAACTGGCTTTTAACCCCTTCAGCCCCCGGGCACTTTCCGTTTTTGCGTTTTTGTTTTTTGCTCCCCTTCTTCCGAGAGGCGTAACCTTTTTATTTTTCCATCAATCTTGCCGTATGAGGGCTTGTTTTTTGAGGGACGAGTTGTACTTTTAAATGAAACCATACGTTTTACCATATAGTGTACTGCAAAACGGCAAAAAAATTCCAAGTGCGGAAAAATTGCAAAAAAAGTGTGATCGCACAATAGTTTTTGGGATATTTTATTCACTGTGTTCACTATATGGTAAAACTGAGATATCTATATGATGACTCAGGTCTGTGCGAGTTTGTAGACACCAAACATGTATAGGTTTACTTGTATCTAAGGGGTTAAAAAAAATTCACAAGCTTGTTCAAAAAACGTGGCGCACGTTTTGCACCCTATTCCAAAACCCGTAGCGTTCTCATTTTACAGGATCTGAGGCTCAGTGATTGCTTATTTTTTGCGACTCGACCTGACGTTTTTAACGGTACCATTTTTGCGCAGATGCTACATTTTGATCGCCTGTTATTGCATTTTGCGTAAAATTTGCGGCGACCAAAAAATGTAATTTTGGCGTTTGGAATTTTTTTGCCGCTACGCCGTTTACTGATCAGGTTAATTGATTTTATATTTTGATATATCGGGCATTTTTGAACGTGGCGATACCAAATATGTGTGTATTTTGTATTTTTTTAACCCTTTAATATTCAAAGGGGGGGGAAAGGGGGATGATTTGAACTTTTAGGTTTTTTTTATTTTTTTAATTTTTTTTTACTTTTTTTTATTTACTTTTTATTTTACTAGTCCCCCTAGGGGGCTATAGCGATCAGCAATCCGATCGCTCTGCACTATCTGCAGATCTCAGCTACAGAGCTGAGAACTGCAGATTTGCTGCTTTACTTTCAATGCCGGCTGTATTCCGGCATTGAGAGGAAGTGAGTCATGTTAGCTACAGGCGTCATCACATGACCCTGTGCTACCATGGCAACCACCGAAAGTCACGTGATCATGTCACGTGACTTCCGGCGGGGGCGGGGTAAGTGACTGTCATGGCGGCGCCCATATACATATCGCTGCCAGATTTTGGCAGCGAAATGTAAGGGGTTAATGGCCACGGGTGGAAGCGATTCCATCCCCGGCTAGCAGGCACACATGTCAGCTGTTGATAACAGCTGATATGTGCGTAGATCGCGGCCGCCTGCCGGCGGCAGGGGGCGGGGCTTACCGGCACACGATCCATGACGTACCCAGTACGTCATGGGTCGTTAAGGGGTTAATGCACTTAGAGTCACAACTTTAATGTATTTCTTTAGCAGTAATGCATATCCAAATTCCTATATTCAACGTTTACATACCTTAGCATCTCAAAGTGAAGCTTATTTGTTAGAGTATATTTCATGTTCAGTTTGCACTTGTTCACAATTGTCTGTTAGGAAGAGCCATCAGTTTTCTCATTTTAGATTATAGAGTCATACTTCCTGACTGAGCACTCCTTTTCACCAGATTAAGGCAATTTTTAATTTTCTATTAGCAGGTTCCTGCACCCCCATGAAATTGTAGGCTTTTCAGCCCGGGTAGAGGCACTTAGATAGGGACCTAGCAAAAGAGATACGCCTTAATGCTGGCTGTTGGGCTCACATAGAACTGGCTTTTTTATGGACTAAGTACCATATTATTCGAATTATAAGACGCACTTTTCCTCCCAAAAATTTGGGAGCAAAATGAGGGGTGCATCTTAAAATCTGAATGTAGCTTACGGGTGCTGCCGGCACTGGTCAGTACGACGCTGTTGTGTGCAGCGGCGGCGCCACTGTGCTCGGCGTCAGGCTGCTCTATTCTGCTCGGAGTGCGGCTGCTCTGTTCTGCTCGGCGCGGCTGCTCTGTTCTGCTCGGCGCGGCTGCTCTGTTCTGCTCGGCGAGTGGCTGCTCTGTTCTGCTCAGCTGCTCTGTTCTGGTGGGCTCGATGCACGGCTGCTCTGTTCTGCTAGGCGCGTAGCTGCTCTGTTCTACTCGGCACAGCTGGTCTGTTCTGCTCGGCAAGTGGCTGCTCTGTTCTGCTCGGCTGCTCTGTTCTGCCCGGCGCGCGGCTGTTCTGTGCGGCGGGCGGTCATTCTGAAGATGTCGGCGGTCAGAGATTCAAATAATCGCGCTTAGAGTTAGCGCCTGCGCAGATGGAGCTCTCAGCTCAAACACTCATCTGCGCACACGCGCCGACTCCGACAGCCATTATTTGAAGCACTCACCATAGACTGCCGACATCTTCAGAATGGCGGGTGACTCACCGCCCCCCCCCCCTGCACAGAGCAGAGCGGCGTCAACGGGCCCGCACAGAGCAGCGTCACCGGGCCCGCACAGAGCGGCGTCACCGGGCCCGCACAAAGCAGAGACCGCAGTGAGTATCTGGGCCTCCCTCTGTACCATTACTAGCATTACCGTACTCCAGTATGCCTCTGCCTTCTGTGACTCCCGCTCCGCTGCTGCCCCCTCTCCCTGGTAAGACACCACTAGATTATAAATCGGACCCCTTTTGTTGTTTATTTTTTTACTTTTTTTTCTCCAAATTTGTGGTACGTCTTATAATCCGGTGCGTCTTATAAAACGAAAAATACGGTATCTCAATTTTAAATGAATTTCTTTAGCAGAAATGCATGTCCAATTTCCTATATTCAACGTTTGCACACCTTAGCTTCTCAAAGGGTAGCTTGTTATTTGTTAGAGTATATTTCATGTTCAGTTTGCACCTGTTCACATTTGTCTGATAGGAAGAGTCATCGGTTTTACCATTTTATAGAGTCATGCCTCCTGACTCCTTCCCACCAGCTTAAGACGATTTGTAATTTTCTATTAGTAGGTTCCTGCACACCCATGAAATTGTAGGCTTTTTAGCCTGGGTAGAGGCATTTAGGTAGGGAATCAGTAAAAGAGATACGCCTTGATACTGACTGCTGGGCTCACATAAAACTGGCTTCTTATGCTCTAAGAGCATCAATTTTTTATAACTGAATATTTTATTGAATTTTTCAAAACAAACAAAGAGAAAATACATGGATATGGCCCGCAAATATGTGAGCAGTAATTCTAAACCAAAAATCAGGACACAAATCATATTATCCATTGATATATTAGAAACAAAGAATGTGACAAGACAGACAATAAAATACTAGACAAGGAGACATAGGGAAGGAGGGGACGGAATAGGGAGGATGAGTATATCAAACTTCCATCAGGACCATGCCGAGCTATCATTCTTTATTGGCCCAGTAAGTATCCCAAAGGGACCAAACACTCTCAAAATTATCCACCATGTTATTTGACATTGCGGATAGATACTCCATCCTCCTCACATCTTGGATCCTAGAATGGAGATCACTAAGTGAAGGCGGATGGGCTAAACTCCAGTTACGGGCAATCAGACACCTGGCTGCTGTGGTTATATGTAACAGTAACCGCTTCACTCTCCTCCCCAAATGGACAGGTGGAATATTCAATGGATAGAATTTAAGATCTAAGGGTATCTTAAGATCGGCTACTCTGTAAATAAGAGATTGTACCAACTTTCAGAAGCATTGGATATTTGGGCACACCCAGAACATGTGCTGTATATCTCCCCCTGTAGTAGCACATCTCCAGCAGTTGTCGGGTATGGTTGGATTTAAGACCCAGTCACACACAACGACTTACCAGCGATCCCGAAAACGATGCGACCTGATAGGGATCGCAGGTAAGTCGCTGGGAGGTCGCAGGTGAGATGTCACACAGTCAGATCTTACCAGCGATGCAGAACAATATAGATCGCAGTAGCGACCTGTATAACGATCTCAGCAGTCACTGTGACCCTGTCACACAGTGTCAAACACAGCGATGTGTCCTGCCCAGCAGGGCATCGCCTTTGAAGAAAATGGCCTGGACCATTCGGCAACGACCAGAGATTTCACAGCAGGGGCCTGATCGCTGGTAGGTGTCACACATAACGAGAACGCTAACGGGATCGCTACTGCGTCACAGAAACCGTGACTCAGCTGCGATCTCGCTAGTAGAGATGAGCGAACCGGTCCCGGTTCGGCTCGAGGTCGGTTCGCCGAACGGAGGTCCCGTTCGAGTTCGGTTCGTTGAACGTTCGACGAACCGAACTCGAACTGCATAGGAAACAATGGCAGGCATTCACAAACACATAAAAACACCTAGAAAACACCCTCAAAGGTGTCCAAAAGGTGACAAACAACTCACAACACAACACAAACACATGAGAAAGTGACAAGGACATATACTCATGTGAAAACAAAAGAGCAGGACAAGGAAAAAGAGGAGGAGACACAGATATAGGCATGGCACGCCCTTCCAAAATCATGTAAAACACCGCAAGGTGACTCCAAGCGGAGTTTCCCTTTTTTCCAAAAATTGGGCCCCACACACACCCACCCCTTCAGTGGCAGCAGTTGTGCCCCAGTTGTACACTTCACAGCTAGATTTGCATCAAGCACATTCAAAAATACGCCATACTTAACCGTCCCCAGGATGACACCGGGGTAGGTAGCAAAGTCTTTGCTGAACCATGACCTGTTCATCTTGGCTTCTTTTAAAAACAATGGAAGCAAGGGTTACTCCAAGCGGAGTCTCCCTTTTTTCCAAAAATTGGGCCCCACACACACCCACCCCTTCAGTGGCAGCAGTTGTGCCCCAGTTGTACACTTCACAGCTAGATTTGCATCAAGCACATTCAAAAATACGCCATAATTAACCGTCCCCAGGATGACACCAGGGTAGGTAGCAAAGTCTTTCCTGATCCCAGCTCTGTTCATCTTGGCTCCTTTTAAAAAACACAGCAAGCAAGGGTTACTCCAAGCGGAGTCTCCCTTTTTTCCAAAAATTGGGCCCCACACACACCCACCCCTTCAGTGGCAGCAGTTGTGCCCCAGTTGTACACTTCACAGCTAGATTTGCATCAAGCACATTGAAAAATACGCCATAATTAACCGTCCCCAGGATGACACCAGGGTAGGTAGCAAAGTCTTTGCTGATCCCAGCTCTGTTCATCTTGGCTCCTTTTAAAAAACACAGCAAGCAAGGGTTACTCCAAGCGGAGTCTCCCTTTTTTCCAAAAATTGGGCCCCACACACACCCACCCCTTCAGTGGCAGCAGTTGTGCCCCAGTTGTACACTTCACAGCTAGATTTGCATCAAGCACATTCAAAAATACGCCATAATTAACCGTCCCCAGGATGACACCGGGGTAGGTAGCAAAGTCTTTGCTGAACCATGACTTGTTCATCTTGGCTTCTTTTAAAAACAATGGAAGCAAGGGTTACTCCAAGCGGAGTCTCCCTTTTTTCCCACAAATTGGGCCTCACACACACCCACCCCTTCAGTGGCAGCAGTTGTGCCCCAGTTGTACACTTCACAGCTAGATTTGCATCAAGCACATTCAAAAATATGCCATAATTAACCGTCCCCAGGATGACACCAGGGTAGGTAGCAAAGTCTTTGCTGATCCCAGCTCTGTTCATCTTGGCTCCTTTTAAAAAACACAGCAAGCAAGGGTTACTCCAAGCGGAGTCTCCCTTTTTTCCAAAAATTGGGCCCCACACACACCCACCCCTTCAGTGGCAGCAGTTGTGCCCCAGTTGTACACTTCACAGCTAGATTTGCATCAAGCACATTCAAAAATACGCCATAATTAACCGTCCCCAGGATGACACCGGGGTAGGTAGCAAAGTCTTTGCTGAACCATGACTTGTTCATCTTGGCTTCTTTTAAAAACAATGGAAGCAAGGGTTACTCCAAGCGGAGTCTCCCTTTTTTTCCACAAATTGGGCCTCACACACACCCACCCCTTCAGTGGCAGCAGTTGTGCCCCAGTTGTACACTTCACAGCTAGATTTGCATCAAGCACATTTAAAAATACGCCATAATTAACCGTCCCCAGGATGACACCAGGGTAGGTAGCAAAGTCTTTCCTGATCCCAGCTCTGTTCATCTTGGCTCCTTTTAAAAAACACAGCAAGCAAGGGTTACTCCAAGCGGAGTCTCCCTTTTTTCCAAAAATTGGGCCCCACACACACCCACCCCTTCAGTGGCAGCAGTTGTGCCCTAGTTGCAAACAGGATGTTTTGATTTGCATCAAGCACATTCCAAATCCACAAGCATTTACTCTCCCCAGGATGACACAGGGGTAGTAAATTCCTTCTGGATCCATGACTTGTTCATTTTGATGAACGTCAGTCTGTCCACATTGTCACTGGACAGACGCGTGCGCTTATCTGTCAGCACACACCCAGCAGCACTGAAGACACGTTCAAAGACAACGCTGGCAGCTGGACACGACAAAATCTCCAAGGCGTAACTGGATAGCTCTGGCCATTTTTCTAGATTTGAAGCCCAAAATGAGCAAGGCTCCATTTGCAAAGTCATGGCATCGATGTTCATTTGGAGATACTCCTGTATCATCCTCTCCAGCCGTTGACTATGTGTCAGACTTGTTGTCTCTGGTGGCCTTGCAAAGGAGGGTCTAAAAAAATTATGAAAAGATTCCATAAAATTGCTGTTACCAGCACCAGATACGGTCCTACTGGTACGGGTAGACTGTTGAAGATGACGAGACCGTCCCATGTTTGGCAAGTTACAACTGGGAGAATCACTCCCTGCACCTGCACGGTTGTTTGGTGGAAAAGCCGAGCTAAGATCGAGTAACAGCTTCTGCTGATACTCCTGCATACGTGCGTCCCTTTCTATGGCTGGAATTATGTCACAAAATTTGGACTTGTACCGGGGATCTAATAGTGTGGCAATCCAGTAGTCATCATCACTTCTAATTTTGACAATACGAGAGTCATGTTGGAGGTAGTGCAACAAGAAGGCACTCATGTGTCTTGCGCAGCCATGCGGACCAAGTCCACGCTGTGTTTGTGGCATAGAGGTGCTAACCGTTCTTTCTTCCTCTGTGTAATACTATTGTATGTTTTGAGGATTTCGATAGCGTTAGGGCAATAACAGCCAGAGACGAGTTTGTGGTACAAGATGTTTATGATATGTAACCACGGTAGATACACAACGGAAATACACAGTATAACAAACACATGAAAATACCTTTCCGAAACGGAGCGAAGGGGATTCCCGGGGCCACGCACCGGACTCCCCCAGGGAGACCACCAGAGCGAACCCCTATACAGGGACTGTCCGGCAATCAACCCCGGAAGGCCTAAATGCGCCGCAGCCGGGACACAAGGGGCAAGCGGTAAAGTCCAGAAGTGTCCGTACGGGATGAAAGTCCAGAATGGTTATGAACCGGAAGAAACCGGGCAGACGTGCTGACCAAAGATGGCAGACGGAGTCCGGGCACAGTTTGAAGAAACCGGGTATGGTCCAGAGTCGGTCGGTAGATTTTCAGGAGGATCCAAAGGTAATCAAGCAGCAGCAGCAGCAAAGCAGGAGCACACAGCAAGCAGTATACTCAGGCACTGGACTAGGCTTAGAGGCGGCCTTTTAAGCAGCTGGACAGGAAGTAGGGCAACAGAACATAAAACTCCATGTTAACCAAGGGCAAGCTCTTTCAAAAGAGGACTGGAAAACCCGGAAACCTGACACTCTGACATCTCCCCCCAACCTCTTTCAACTGAAATTTGACCAAGGTCTCCCTCATCCGCTGAGTCTTCCATGTCCATGGACAGTTCGTCCTCCATTTCTTCATGTTGTCCTGCACCTTCCTCAACATTTAGCCTGCTACCATGCGCCCTTGTTGATCCCTGTCCCCTATGGTCCCATTACTGCCGCGTTGGTGATGATGAACGTCTGGACCTTGGTAATGTTGTTGTCCCTTGCGCATATGAATCCTCCTGTAGTTCCTCCCCTTCCTGTTGTCCCACCCCCTGACTCCGAATAGTGTTTAGCGTGTGCTCCAGCATGTAAATGACTGGAATTGTCATGCTGATAATGGCATTGTCAGCGCTAAACATATTCGTCACCATGTCGAAACTGTGCAGAAGGGTGCATAGGTCCTTGATCTGAGACCACTCCATCAGGGTGATCTGCCCCACCTCTGCATCTCGTTGGCCCAGGCTATACGTCAGGACGTATTGCACCAGGGCTCGGCGGTGCTGCCACAGTCGCTGTAACATGTGGAGAGTTGAATTCCAGCGTGTCGCCACATCGCATTTCAGGCGATGAACTGGCAGGCCGAAAGACTTCTGGAGCGATGCAAGTCGCTCAGCTGCGGCGCTTGAACGGCAGAAGTGAGCAGACAGTTTTCGTGCCCTGTTCAGAAGGCCATCTAGGCCGGGATAGTGTGTTAAAAATTGCTGGACAACAAGGTTCAACATGTGAGCCATACAAGGCACGTGTGTCACCTTGCCCAGGCGAAGGGCCGCACCCAGGTTTGCAGCATTGTCGCACACGGCCTTACCAGGCTGCAGGTTGAGCGGAGACAACCATTTATTAAACTCGGACCGCAGAGCTGACCACAACTCCTCAGCTGTGTGACTCTTATTCCCAAGACATGTCAAGCTAAAGACCGCCTGATGCCGTTGCGCTCTGCTGCCAGCATAGTAATGAGGGGTGCGTGATTCCTTCTGCGCAGTGAGAACGCTGGTGGCCTGACCAGGCAGGCTTGGGGCGGAGGTGGAGGACCCAGATGAGGTGGAGGAGGCAGAAGCAGTGGCGGAACTTGGACAGACAGAGGATTGACACACAAGTCGTGGGGACGGCAAGACTTGTGCAGCAGACCCTTCACCATCTATCACCATAGTTACCCAGTGCCCAGTCAGCGACATGTAACGTCCCTGTCCATGCTTACTGGTCCAAGTATTGGTGGTGAAATGCACCCGTTCACACACAGAGTTTCTCAAGGAAGCGGTGATGTTGTGTGCGACATGCTGGTGTAGCGCGGGCACACCTTTCTTAGAGAAGTAGTGGCGACTAGGCATCTGGTACTGGGGCACAGCGACAGACATAAGGTCTCTAAAATCCTGTGTGTCCACTAGGCGGAAAGGCAGCATTTCGGTAGCCAACAGCTTACAGAGGGATAGAGTCAACCTCTTAGCTTTGTCATGGGTCGCAGGAAGTGGCCTTTTATTTGACCACATCTGAGGGACAGAGATCTGGCTGCTGTGTGTAGACGATGTTGAGTAGGGTGTCCCTGGAAAAATGCAGGTTTGTGAGGAAAGTGCAGGCGGAGACATGATGTTGCCTTCATCCAACGTTGGTGCTATCGATGTCTGAGAGAGCTGTACACACTCACTTGTTTCCCCTTCCAAACCAACTGACGACCTACCAAGCAAACTGCCTGTTGCGGTTACAGTGGTGGAAGTTGTGGGTGGAAAAACAGGTGTGACAGCTGTCCCCACAGTCCTAGAAGATGACGAGTGCGCGGATGCACTGGAAGGGGCAGGCGGTGGATGGTTCGCTCCGCTAGGCCGCATTGCAGCACGGTGAGCTTCCCACCGGGACATATGATATTTATTCATGTGACGATTCATGGAAGAAGTTGTCAAACTGCTGAGGTTTTGACCTCTACTAAGAGAACCATGACAAATCACATAATTTGGGCGATCTTTTTCTATGTCAAAAAAGGACCAGGCTAGGCAAGGCTTAGAGGCCATGCGACCTGTTGATCCACCCCGAATAATGGGTAATTATCAAAAAACGGTTCAATTGAATTGAGTTTTGGAACCAGAAACGAAGAAGGCCTCAATCATCAATATAAAATAATAAACTTTATTGTATCATAAATATAAAATATTAGAAGAACACACCCAGTGATTGTGAACACACACAGGGGCATACAAGGAGATTATAGGAGCAAACTAAATGGGACCCTTATATTCTCTTTAAGAGGTCAAGCTCCTATCTATCCTACGGGGAGATGTACACATACATATACACATAGCGCCGTGCTTTTCTCTGGGCGCCCCCGTTCAGAATCAATTTTTCAAAAAAATTCAAAAATAAAAATATCATACCTTTGTCCCGATAGTCATATACCCAACCCGTCATTGCCCCGAGAAAGGGGATTTACGGGCATTAGTTCTACACACCTTTATAATTTTAAGGTGTTCAAAATCACTGGCGTTGATAAATTGCTTTTGGTTGCGGCCTTTAAAAATTTAAGCCCCTGTTTTTTCATCATATCCTAATTTGGTTTCCCCCCTCCCCCTCCCCCTCACCCCTCCTCCTTCCTCTATTATCAATTGTGCTGTTATTAGACAGTATGTGATATCCCCTTAAATTTCATCTAATCATCTTTGAACCCTGTAAGGGTTAAAGATTGTGTCTTTTGCTCCACAGAAGCTTCTGTGTCTCCGCGCGTGCGCGGCTGTGTTGTTGGCATCTGATCAGACGCAGTAATGGGACGCTTCTGTGGAGCCGGGATTCCATCGCGCATGCGCGATGGAGTCTTCTCATTGATATGTTGGGGATGCCGGCGTCCTGGCGCGCATGCGCGGTGACGTCAATCGAGACGCATGTTTGGTTGGATGGTTGGGAGGCGTCCTTGCTGGTGACGTGGACGCTGCGGATTGGATTAGAGGCAGTCGCCCTCATGATTGGAGGGTTTCCCGAACCGCAGCACCTGATTGGGTGCTGCGAGTGGAATAGTATCTTGATAAAGGCAGAGCGTATGTGTCATAAAAGCATCGCTGGATTTTAATATCATTTATGGGGGATGATGATTGTGTGTGTTTAGGGGTGGATTACATCTGTATGTTTAAAGGAATAAGGGCGGCACTGGTTTAGTTGCCGCACCTGTCTGAAACTGCATATAACCACACAGCGCCTGCGTGCATATAGGTGGCATGTGCAGTGAAATCAGCAGAAACAAATTAGCCAGTGATTTTGATTGGCCGACATCTCCATGTGACCCAATGGCGCCGACTTTTAAACCCTGCACACTCTGTGATCAGGGCACACAGCCATGGATCACCACATCTGACAGCTAGGATTCTTTTTGCCTCCTGATGATCCTTGAATCTAAAATGAAGGGGAAACGCGTCGAGGCGGTTTGAAAACATTCATCTAAAGGGAAGTAGTTAGAATTTAACAATTCCCTCTTTGAGTGCTAAATTTTTGCATTCTGATGTGTTGCTTCTTAATATGTAGGATTATCCTAAAACACAAATGCACGATTGATGAATCTGTTTATCTTCATGACTATCTAAGTGCATCTTGATATACCTGCATAGTTTGAAGTTTTTGTGTGTTTCCATGCATAATGGTTACAAACGTACGGATTTAAGTAATAGCATATTGATTATTGATTATAATCCTGGTGAGAAGGGATATTTATGCTATCAAATTAAGGGTTGTGGGTTCATAACTCCATCATCTTGAATCACGTACGAGTGTTGTGCCATTTTTTAGTATTAACTCACTTATAGTCAGGGTGCATTAAGGGCAAGCCGACGTGGAAAGGGGGCGCCCAAAACAGTTACGGCGTCACACCCTCCGTTGGTAGGTAGGAGTGAGGTTTCATAGGGTGAGATAGGGACCCCATAGAGAATGTCTTCTCCCCTCTCCTCCATCTCCCTGCCCTGTTAGTGGCTAATGCTTTTTATTGAGGGTGCATTGAGAGAAAAATTGATTCTGAACGGGGGCGCCCAGAGAAAAGCACGGCGCTATGTGTATATGTATGTGTACATCTCCCCGTAGGATAGATAGAAGCTTGACCTCTAAAAGAGAATATAAGGGTCCCATTTAGTTTGCTCCTATAATCTCCTTGTATGCCCCTGTGTGTGTTCACAATCACTGGGTGTGTTCTTCTAATATTTTATATTTATGATACAATAAAGTTTATTATTTTATATTGATGATTGAGGCCTTCTTCGTTTCTGCCACCCCGAATAATGCTCAGAGGCAGAGTGGTGGCTGAGGATGCAGTTGTAGACGTGCTACCAGTACTCCGACTGTGTCCAGGAAGGCGCAAGGTAACTTCGTCATCAGTTGCATCCTCCTCCACCACCTCTGTTGACCTCCTCGAGTGCCTGACTGTGGGTTGACAGTAGGTGGGATCTAGAACTTCATCATCAATTGTTGTGTTTGCACTCCCCTCCACCTCAGACCGAGCCTCTTCTTGCCCTGACCGAATATTTAAGTTGTCATCCCAATCGGGTATCTGCGTCTCATCTTCATCAGTATGTTCCTCATTGTCTATAACCACAGGTGTTACAGTTTGTGACAAAGGGTCAACATTATGCTCAGAAACTTGGTCCTCACGGCCTGAATCAGAGTCACAAAGGTTCTGGGCATCACTGCAGACCATTTCCTGTTCTGTATTCACTGTAGCTTGGGAGAAGACCTCTGATTCCCAGGCTATAGTGTGACTAAACAGCTCTGCAGACTCAGCCATCTCAGTTCCACCATACTGTGCAGGGCTGATGGAGACTTCAGAGCAGGGAGAAAGCAAGTTTGATTGGGATGACAACTCAGAGGACTGGTGTTTTTTGGATGCAGTACTTGAAGTGGCTGAGAGGGCACTTGTTGGACCACTTGAGATCCATTCAAGCATTTTCCTTTTTTGGCCATCATCTACCTTTGTTCCTGTTGTTCGTGTCCGTAAAAAAGGGAGCACATCGGATTGTCCACGGTAAGTAGTAGACATCTTACTTTTGCTGGTAGATGGTCTATCTTCAGCAGATGATAATGGAGCTTTGCCACCTTCCCCACGGACAAACCCTTTTTTTCCTTTTCCACCACGCCTCTTCCCCTTTCCACCAGCATCTGTCATTTTGCCACTCATGTTGTTTGCGACAAGATTGTGCACTGAAAATGTGGTAGTAAAAATTGAGAGGTGGTGTAGATTGCAGCGGTGGTCTAGCTTTATTAACAGCAGAATAATAAAGAATAAATATCCCTGACAATGCAACTACGGCCCTTAAACTGGCAGCATCAATTGCTAGTATAATGGCTTAGTTATAATGAGTTGGAGTGTGCAATGCAGGCAGAGGTGCTGCAAATGTCTTTGCACCAGTGTGACTAGACAAAAGTCCAATAGCCACGTTTAGGATGCCACTAGGTACACTGAGTGTTTGCTAGTATAATGGCTTAGTTATAATGAGTTGGAGTGTGCAATGCAGGCAGAGGTGCTGCAAATATCTTTGCACTAGTGGGACTATAGCAAAGTCCAATAGCCACGTTTAGGATGCCACTAGGTACACTGAGTGTTTGCTAGTATAATGGCTTAGTTATAATGAGTTGGAGTGTGCAATGCAGGCAGAGGTGCTGCAAATGTCTTTGCACTAGTGTGACTAGACAAAAGTCCAATAGCCACGTTTAGGATGCCACTAGGTACACTGAGTGTTTGCTAGTATAATGGCTTAGTTATAATGAGTTGGAGTGTGCAATGCAGGCAGAGGTGCTGCAAATATCTTTGCACTAGTGGGACTATAGCAAAGTCCAATAGCCACGTTTAGGATGCCACTAGGTACACTGAGTGTTTGCTAGTATAATGGCTTAGTTATAATGAGTTGGAGTGTGCAGAGGAAAGGAGGGTACAGTGCCAGGATTGTGGGGCTCTGGGTAGAGGAAAGGAAGCCTGCCTTTCTATTCCCTCCTAATGGGGAAATGCAGCGAGGAAATCCCTGACCTTAGCTACACAGACGCTGTCTCTGTTTTCAGGACCTGTCACCTATGGCTCTGACCCTGCAGGTACGAGCCCTTAAAAGGACTTATAGAAAGTGCTATCCCTATGCTGTCCAGCGCTATGTATGGAGCGCATACAGCTGTATCAGCGATAGGACTCAGGACGGAGCTGCGCCAGTGATGTCTGACACCAAGGACGCAGAAGGCAGATAATGGCGTCCTGGAGGAAAATGTCCGGTTTTATAATGCAGGGACATGTGACATGGACATCCTATCACACATGCCGTTGCTTCTCTGGCTAAAAGTCCACTTAGCTGTGTGTGTGTCTGGGATTGGCTGACATGCTGGCCCTCCCCACTACACGCGCGCGCTTAGGGAAGGAAGACAAGGAAAAAAAAAAAAATGGCGATCGCCATTATACAAACAGCAGTGATCTGAATGCGCTGTTCCCGCACACTATACACTGAAATGTCATAATAGTGTGAGTCACAGAGTGACTTACACTATTACAGCGGAAAGCCAGCTAGGAATTAGCTGTTTTTTTGCTGCTAGAACCGTTCTCGAACGTTTCTAGAACTATCGAGCTTTTGCAAAAAGCTCGAGTTCTAGTTCGATCTAGAACAGGCCCCAAAATCACTCGAGCCTAGAACTGGAGAACCTCGAACCGCGCTCAACTCTACTCGCTAGCGATCTCGTTATGTGTGACAGTACCTTAAGTTTATGTAGTAATGATGGGGTGTGAGCAGCAATTTTAAATGTATTTCTTTAGCAGTAATGTATGTCCAAATTTCTATATTCAATATTTGCATACCTTTGCATCTCAGAGTGCAGCTGTTTATTTGCTGATGAATAAGTTATTATATAAGATATTTATATATATATATATATATTTTTTAAAGGCAACAGCTGATTGACATTTGACTACAATTTTTTTTATATATGTAGATTTAATGTACATTAAAAATTGCATCATATGTATCATTGCAGATGAAAAAAAAATCACCATATTGTTTTTTATGTATTAGAAAAAAAATAATCCCATTGAGAAGCTGCCTTTCCCCGAGATCTAAAGGTATTAACTAGAGACGATTCTGTATACAAACATGCTTTTGTTTTCAAGATGCACCAAGCACTGTAAGAAATGTGACTTAAGAGACAATCCGCGCTCTCTGATCTGTCAGGATTTGAGGTCAGGTAGCTCCATGGCGCACTGAATCCTCCCTGACGTTCAAATGACTTTGTTTTATCCGCGGGGCCTTAAACAGACGGCAGGAAATGGATTTGCTTGAGATTTCTTTGTATGTTTTCCTCTCTATCCTGTCAGGATAACTCGACAAGATTCTGCTAAAGAGATATTTGTCCATTGTTAAAGAGATCTTGGTTTTCAGGGCTTCCGATACTAGGTAGAAATATATGGGCTCATTTAGACTTAGCTGCATGCAGTGGATGAGCTTTGGGCTGTGGGATGTGGAGAATTGATTGCTCTCACTTTCCATTCCGTTTACCGCCCCGAGCTGGGAATGGGCAGGAATTGTTAACCATTTCTCTTTTCAAGTGACCAAAATAAATTTACTGTATATTATAAAAATTTTAAAAGCTTTCTAAGATGTATATGAAAAGTTATTGATCTGGGTTTTTTTTTATTAAATGGGTATTCCAACCAAAACACATTATTACCTAGCCATAGGATGGGTGAAATGTTTATGTCAGTGAAGGTCATGTCTGAGACCTCCAGGATTGGCAGAATGATGGATTTGTTTATTTTTTTTTACTCTGGTTCTATCTTGGCCTCCTGATTGTGGCCAGAAGGTGTTAAAAGGAACCTGTAATGTCCTTAAAGTACACTGTGTGCAGAATTATTAGGCAAATTAGTATTTTGATCACATGATAAATGTTGTCCTACTCCAAGCTGTAGAGGCCTGAGAGCCAACTACCAATTAAGTAAATCAGGTGATGTGCATCTGTGTAATGAGGAAGGGTGTGGTGTAATGACATCAATACCCTATATAAGGTGTGCTTATTTATTAGACAACTTCTTTTCCTTTCACAAAATGGGTCAGAAGAGAGATTTGACGGGCTCTGAAAAGTCCAAAATTGTGAGATGTCTTCCAGAGGCATGCAGCAGTCTTGAAATTGCCAAACGTTTGAAACGTGATCACCGAACAATTAAGCGTTTCATGGCAAATAGCCAACAGGGTAGGAAGCGTGTTGGGCAAAAAAGGCGCAAAATAACTTCCCATGAATTGAGGAAGATCAAGCGTGAAGCTGCCAAGATGCCATTTGCCACCAGTTTGGCCATATTTCAGAGCTGCATTGTTACTGGAGTATCAAAAAGCACAAGGCGTGCCATACTCAGGGACATGGCCAAGGTAAGGAAGGCTGAAAAACGACCACCTTTGAACAAGAATCATAAGATAAAACATCAAGACTGGGCCAAGAAATATCTTAAGACTGATTTTTCAAAGGTTTTATGGACTGATGAAATGAGAGTCACTCTTGATGGGCCAGATGGATGGGCCAGAGGCTGGATCAGTAAAGGGCAGAGAGCTCCACTCCGACTCAGACGCCAGCAAGGTGGAGGTGGGGTACTGGTATGGGCTGGTATCATCAAGGATGAACTTGTGGGACCTTTTCGGGTTGAGGATGGAGTGAAGCTCAACTCCCAGACCTACTGCCAGTTTCTGGAAGACAACTTCTTCAAGCAGTGGTAAAGGAAGAAGTCGGTATCGTTCAAGAAAAACATGATTTTCATGCAGGACAATGCTCCATCACATGTATCCAACTACTCTGCAGCGTGGCTGGCCAGTAAAGGTCTAAAAGATGAAAAAATAATGACATGGCACCCTTGTTCACCTGATCTGAACCCCCATAAAGAACCTGTGGTCCCTCATGAAATGTAAGATCTACAGGGAGGGAAAACAGTACACCTCTCGGAACAGTGTCTGGAGGCTGTAGTGGCTGCTGCATGCAATGTCGATCATAAACAGATGAAGCAACTGACAGAATCTATGGATGGTAGGCTGTTGAGTGTCAGCATAAATAAAGTTGGCTATATTGGTCACCAATTTTTTGGGGTTTTGTTTTTGCATGTCAGAAATATTTTTTCTAAATTTTGTGCAGTGATATTGGTTAACCTGGTGAAAATAAACAAGTGAGATGGGAATATATTTGTTTTTTATTAAGTTGCCTAAAAATCCTGCACAAACAGATATCCTCCTAAGATTGCCAAATCTAAAAAAACCCAACTCCAACTTCCAAAAATAATAAGCTTTGATATTTATGAGTCTTTTGGGTTGATTGAGAACATAGTTGTTGATCAATAATAAAAAAATTCTCTAAAATACAACTTGCCTAATAATTCTCCACACAGTGTATATTAACCAGTAAATAAGTGGGTAATTTGCAGATAAATAGCATTAAAATGCTGTTTGGACGCTTTACTGAAACAGCGGCTACAGGGAGAAAATTAACTTTATTTCACCCTGCAGCCGCTGGCTTTCAGTTATAGGAACATGCATGGAATAGCTACAGTCACCATTCATAGCACTGTAAGCAGTGGCTGTAACACACCTCGCCACTTGTTAAGGCATGCTTACAACTTTCACTCCCTGTGTACTTGGTGGCAACTGTAGCCACTTCTTGCACGCCTCTATGACTGAAACCGGGCACCTCTAGTGAGGAATAAAGTTAATTTTGCTCATGCTTCCAGGAAGACGGCAGGATATCAGTGTAATGCTGTTTACCTGCAAATTAACTCTATATCTGCCTTAGGGTACATGACAGGTTGTCTGTCAAGTTGAGCATATGCCCTGCCACTCCATTTAAGTCTATGACACTGATGAATTTAGCCAAGCGCTAATCAGCTTAGCTGTCTTTGAGTGTCTTCAGAGTCACAAACTAAAGGGAATCTGTCAAGCAGTTTTGCTATGTAATCCGAGAGAAGCATGATGTAGGAGGTAAGAGCCTGATTCCAGTAATTTGTTACTTACCAGGCTGTATGGGGTTTTTTTTCCAATAAAATCAGTATTTTACCATTAAGAGATTTGGAGTTGTCTCCTGCCTCCTGGTCCAACCACACTCCCAGTACTGGCTAGCAACTTACTGTCAATATACAATGTACACAGAGAGCTGTGATGTGGGCGGGGTTATACAGGGCTCAGCATTCTGTGCTCTGCTATATCTTCAGGAAAGAAAACTGTGATTCTATCACAACTGCTGCACCCAGTAAACTAAGTGATACATCGCTGAAATTGAGGTATCTGTCCCAACATCGTATCGCTGTCACAATAGATAGAAAAAAAATGGTGACAGATTCCCTTTAATGGAGCATAAGGGTGCTTAGGTGTCCATCATTCATTTACTTCTGATAGTGGTCTTGTAGAATAGGTAGAACCAGGGGACAATGAGATACACAAGTTTCCCAATTTTAAGATCAGTTAAGGTCCCATCAATGTCATAGGTGTCAGTACTAGATAGGTGAGAGCTCATCTTGACTGGACTATACCCTTAATCATTTGATTTTTTTACACTAGAAATAGAACATAGACTAATTTGGGCTGAGATGTCCATAGAAAAGACTTTTGCTATTTCCAGAAATATAGTGCACCTCAATAAGTTTTAAAGGTTAACAACCCCTTTAGACATTTAGTATTTTAGCGCCAATGTCAGCAAAAATCTGGCTTGATTGGAAACTACTCATAAAACATAAACCATGGAGTGCAGTAAAGTGTCCTTATGTATCTGCATTGTGTTTTCACTTTTTGTTATACAGTACAGACCAAATGTTTGGACACACTTTCACATCTCTAGAACAACTATTAAGAGGAGACTTTGTGCAGCAGGCCTTCATGGTAAAATAGCTGCTAGGAACCCACTGCTAAGGACAGGCAACAAGCGGAAGAGACTTGTTTGGGCTAAAGACTACAAGGAATGGACATTAGACCAGTGGAATTCTGTGCTTTGGTCTGATGAGTCCAAATTTGAGATCTTTGGATCCAACCACCGTGTCTTTGTAGAAAAGGTGAACAGATGGACTCTGCATGCCTGGTTCCCACCATGAAGCATGGATGAGGAGGTGTGACGGTGTGGGGGTGCTTTGCTGGTGACACTGTTGGGGATTTATTCAAAATTGAAGGCATACAGAACCAGCATGGCTACCACAGCATCTTGCAGCGGTGTGCTATTGCATGCGGTTTGCGTTTAGTTGGACCATCATTTATTTTTCAACAGGACAATGACCCCAAACACACCTCCAGGCTGTGTAAGGGCTATTTGACTAAGAAGGAGAGTGATGGGGTGCTACGCCAGATGACCTGGTCTCCACAGTCACCAGACCTGAACCCAATCGAGATGGTTTGGGGTGAGCTGGACCGCAGGGTGAAGGCAAAAGGGCCAACAAGTGCTAAGCATCTCTGGGAACTCCTTCAAGACTGTTGAAAAACCATTTCCGGTGAATACCTCTTGAAGCTCATCAAGAAAATGCCAAGAGTGTGCAAAGCTGTAATCAAAGCAAAAGGTGTCTACTTTAAAGAACCTAGAATATAAGATATATTTTCAGTTGTTTCACACTTTTTTAAGTATTTAATTCCACATGTTTTAATTCATAGTTTTGATGCCTTCAATGTGAATCTACAATTTTCAGAGTTCTGCAAATAAAGAAAACTCTTTGAATGAGAAGGTGTGTCCAAACTTTTGGTCTGTACTGTATTTTTATTATACTTTTTGTAAAGCATTGCACCAATATAATGCCTTACATCTCACCTTCACTAGCTAGGACATTACACAATGGTCAATTATCTTCAGAATGTGTTGGGCAGGTGTCCACATCCTCCTGCAGTTATTGGTCTTCCTGGAGCACACATAGGGATACTTTACTTTGTAGTTTTTAAACTACCTGAAGTGCAAATAGCTCCAAAATTGCAAAGGTGGATGGTAATGCAGATGTTTAAAAATAGCTTTTCAAAGTTAATGTATCTTATTTAATGACTAAAGTTCTGGCACTCTAAGTGCAGTCATAGAAAAGCATGTAATTTTTAAGAAAATGACATGTCAATGTCTAATGATAAAATGATTCCTACCCACAAACACTGCCTTTACCGATTTTACTACATTAGTTAATGTATACAATTTCCATGGTATAAGAATGATATTATTCACATACAAATGTTATGTAACAAGGAACTGCCATATAAATTATAAGGGAGAGTACTATATAATAAAATGCAGATCTATACATAATAAGGGAGGACACTATGAAATAAAAATGGCGCTATACATAAGAGAGGATGCTATGTATAAAGGACAACACTATAAATAATAGGTGAAGATGGGATGTAGTAAGGAATTGTGACATTCATAAGAGAAGACATTTTGTAATAAGGGACAGCACTTTATATAATAAGGGAGGCCAATATACTAAGGGAAGGTGATACACATAACAATAATGGACAGAATATAATTGGGGACGGCACTATACATAACAAAGAGAGGACAATATATAATAAGAAACGATATTATACATAATAAAGATAGAAGACTATGTAATATAGGAAAGAGCTGTACAAAACAAGAGAGTGCATTATATGCTAACGGACACTATATACATAATAAGAAAGTTTCTTTTACCAACAAGAGTATTACTGCTATCATCTCTCTGCAAGTTATATAGTGAAGATACAGAACATATACAGTATTTACATGTATTAACTTACCCGTGGGGTCTAATCGAATTAGTCATTCTCTTTAGCTTTTATCTCCTTCTGGTCACCCCTTCATATCGCCATCATCCAGCAATGACTCCTCCATGCAGAGTAAAAAAACAGAGTACACCCCTCATATTTTTGTAAATATTTAATAACTTCTTTTTCATGGGACAACACTGAAGATATGATACATTGATAAAATTTAAAATAATCAATGTACAGCTTGTATAAAGGGTGCTTTACATGCTGCGACATCGCTAGCGATAGTACCCGCCCCCGTCGTTCCTACGACATTTGGTGATCGCTGCCGTAGTGAACATTATCGCTACGGCAGCGTCACACGCACATACCTTTTCAGCGACGTCGCTATGACCGGCGAACAATCCCTCATTCAAGGGGGAGGTGCATTCGGCGTCATAGCGATGTCACTGTGGCGTCACTAAGCGGCCGCCCAATAGCAGAGGAGGGGTGGAGATGAGCGGCTGGAACATGCCGCCCACCTCCTTCCTTCCTCATTGCCGGTGGACGAAGGTAAGGAGATGTTCGTCGTTCCTGCGGCATCACACATAGTGATGTGTGATGCCGCAGGAGCGACGAACAACCAGCAGCATGCACCACCAACGATATTTGGAAAAGGAGCGACGTGTCAACGATCAACGATTTTAGACGTTTTTGTGATCGTTGATCGTCGCTACTAGCTGTCACACACTGCGATGTCGCCAACGGCGCCGGATGTGCGTCACTAACGACGTGACCCCGACGATATATCGTTAGCAATGTCACAGCGTGTAAAGGGTGCTTTACAGTGTAAATTTGATGTGCCCCCTAAATAACGCAACACACAGCCATTAATGTTAAAAACATTGCCAACAAAAGTGAATACATCTCTAAGGGAAAATGGCCAAAATGTGCTCAATTAACCATTTTTCCTCCCCGGTATCATGTGACGTATTAGAGTTACAAGGTCTTTGGTGTGAATGGGAAGCAGATGTGTTACATTTGGTATTATCGCTCACACTCCCTCTTATACTGGTCACTGGAAGTTCGACAAGGCTCCTCTTGGCAAAGAATTCTCTGTGGATTTGAAAAAAAGAAGTGTTGCTTTACATAAAGATGCCTGAGGCTATAAGAAGATTGTCACCACCCCGAAACTGAGCTGCAGCACGGTGGCCAAGACGATACAGCGGCTCAACATGACAGGATCCACTCAGAACAGACCTCTCCGTGGTCAACCAGAGATATTGAGTGCACGTGCTTAGCATCATGTCCAGAAGTTGTCTTTTCAAAATAGATATGAGTGCTGATAGCATTGCTGCAGATGCTGCAGATGCTAAAGGGGTCAGGGGTCAGCCTGTTAGTGCTCAGATTATATGCCGCCTACTGCATCAAATTGGTCTGCATGGCTGTCATCACAAACAGAAGCCTCTTCTAAAGATGATGCACAAGAAAGCCTGCAAACAGTTTGCCGAAGACAAGTAGACTAAGGACATGGATTAACTGTAACCATGTCCTGTGGTCTAATGAGACTAAGATAAACTTATTTGGTTCAGATGGTGTCAAACATGTGTGGCAGCAACCAAGTGAGGAGTCCAATGACAAGTGCGTATTGTGTACAGTCGAGTATTGTGGTGGGAGTATCATGGTTTGGGGCTGCATGACTGCTGCCGGCTGTGTCAATCTACAGTTTATTGGGAGAACTATGAATGCCAACATATGCTGTGACATACTGAAAGAGAGCATGATCCCCTCCATTCAGAAACTAGGCAGCAGGGCAGTATTCTAACATGATAATGACCCCATACACACCTCCAAGACGACTACTACCTTTCTAAAGAAGCTGAGGGTAGAGATGCTGAACTTGCCCATCATGTCTCCAGACTTAAACCCTTTTGATCATCTGTCAGGCATCATCAAACGGAAGGTGGAGGAGCTCAAGTTCTCTAATGTCCACCAGCTTTGTGATGTCGTCTTAGAGGATGGAAGTAGTCTCCAATGGGTCTTGTGAAGCTCTAGGAAACTCCATGCCCAAGAGAGTTAACCCCGTGCTTGGAAATAATAGTGGCTACATCAAATATTGACACTTTTGTTTCCTGTGGTTTAAGGCCCAGTCACACTAAACAACTTACCAGCGATCCCAACAACGATACAACCTGATAGGGATCGCTGGTAAGTAGAGATGAGCGAACTGGCTGTGGTTCGGCTCGAGTTCGGTTCGCCGAACGGAGGTCTCGTTCGAGTTCGGTTCGTCGAACGTTCGACGAACCAAACTCGAACCTATAGGATATAATGGGAGGCAATCACAAACACATAAAAATGCATGATAAATGTACACAAACAGTTAATAAACATTGCCATAACACTTACCGGTCCCCGCGATCCCTCCTGCACTCTGTCTCCTGCCGCTATTCCATCCAATGATCGCTAAATCCTCCCGGGAACCAGCACTGCCAGCAGAGATGCAGGACCTATCGTGACGTCAAAATAGCCATGTGACCAGTCACGTGGCTATTATCTTATTGGCTACAGACTGGTCACATGACTGTGACGTGTCATGTAGGACCTGCGAGTGCATCTCTCCGGTACACGGTGCACATTTGTGTATCGCCGTGTACCGGCGACATGCTCTAGCACACGGTCGACTCCCCGTTCCGGTAGGGACCGGCTGACACAGCCGGTCATTAACGGAGATCACCGTTGCCATAGCAACGCAGTTAGCGGTGACGTCACCGCTAACCGCGGCTCCGGGAGCACCGTTGCTATGGTAACGCGTCTGTCAGCATTACCGCTGACAGCCAGCAGCACGGATCACTCACGGAGTGAAGGCTGCACGGGGAGCACCAGCGTCTTCCCCCATGCAGCAGTGATGGAGCAGAGCTGCATTTGTTGAATGAGGAAGACAGAAGACCATGGATCGTGGAGGGCTGACAGGGGGTAATAAAGATGGAGTCTCTAATGTGTCTGTGTATTTATTTCTATTAAAGTATTTTTTCTCTGTGTGGTGTCTTTTTTTAACCCTTTATTGGAGATTCTTAATGGCCGGGTCAAACGTGCCTGACATTAAGAATCTCTGGCTTAATACTAGCTAGTAAAACAAATCTAGCATTAACTCATTATTACCCAACAAGCCACCCGGCTTCAGGGCTGTTGGAAGAGTTGGATACAGCGCCAGATGATGGCGCTTCTATGAAAGCGCCATTTTCTGAAGCGGCTGCGGACTGCAATTCGCAGCAGAGGCGCCCAGAAACCTCGGGCTAACCTGTGCTGCGGATTCCAATCCCCAGCTGCCTAGTTGTACCCGGCTGGACACAAAAATGGGGCGAAGCCCACGTCATTTGTTTTTTAATTATTTCATGAAATAAGTGAAATAATTAAAAAAAACGGGCTTCCCTATATTTTTGGTTCCCAGCCGGGTACAAATAGGCAACTGGGGGTTGGAGGCAGCCTGTGGCTAGCATACAAAAATATGGCGAAGCCCACGTCATTTTTTTGGTGGGCAAAAAACTTCTGCATACAGTCCTGGATGGAGTATGCTGAGCCTTGTAGTTCTGCAGCTGCTGTCTGCTCCTCTGCATACAGACAGACAGCAGCTGCAGAACTACAAGGCTCAGCATACTCCATCCAGGACTGTATGCAGAAGTTTTTTGCCCCCTGAAAAAATTATGTGGGCTTCGCCATATTTTTGTATGCTAGCCAGGTACAGCAGGCAGTTACGGCTGCCCCCAACCCCCAGTTGCCTATTTGTACCCGGCTGGGAACCAAAAATAAAGGGAAGCCCTTTTTTTATTATTTCATGAATTTCATGAAATAATTAGAAAACAAATGACGTAGGCTTCGCCCCATTTTTGTGTCCAGCCAGGTACAACTAGGCAGCTGGGGATTGGAATCCGCAGCACAGGTTGGCCTGAGCTTTCTGGGCCCCACTTCTGCGAATTGCAGTCTGCAGCCGCCTCAGAAAATGGCACTTTCATAGAAGCGCCATCTTCTGGCGCTGTATCCAACTCTTCCAGCACCTGCCTGCTATACATGGCTAGCATACAAAAATATGGCGAAGTTCACGTCCTTTTTTTGTAGTTTTTTGGCAAAAAAAATAAAAAATGCTTCCCTGGATTTTCCATTGCCAGTAAAGGTAACACCAAGCAGTGGGGGTTAGCAGCCAGTAGCTGCTTGGATTACCCTTAGCTAGCAATACAAAAAATGCAGCGGGAGCCCATATATTTTTTTTTTAATTATTTATTTAAATAACTAAAAACAAAATGGGCTTCCCTGTATTTTGATTGCTGGACATCACAGTGCTGTAAAAATAAATCTTTAAAAAAAATGACGTAGCGCTCCGCGGTATTTTTGATTTTCAGCGCAGATAAAGCAGACAGCTATGGGTTACCACCCCCATCTGCCTGCCGTTACCTTGGTTGGCAATCAAAATACAGGGAAGCCCATTAATTTATTCTATTTAAAAAATAGTTAAAAAAAAATGACGTTGGGTCCCCCCATTTTTGATAGCCAGCTAGGGTAAAGCAGACAGCTGTAGCCTGAAAACCACAGCTGGCAGCGTTACCGTGGTTGGGGATCCAATGTGGAGGTCCCCCCAGGCTCTTTTTTTATAATTATTTTATAAATATTAATAATTACACAATAAAAGTAGGGTCCCCCCCAAATTGGATCACCAGCCAAGGTAAAGCGGACAGCTGGGGTCTGGTATTCTCAGGGTTGGAAGGTCCATAGTTATTGGGCCTTCACAGCCTAAAAATAGCAGGCCGCAGGCACCCCAGACGTGGCGCATCCACTAGATGCTCCAATCCTGGCGCTTCACCCCAGCTCATCCCGTGCCCTGGTGCAGTGGCAAACGGGGTAATAAATCGGGTTGATACTAGCTGTAAAGTCACCTGAGATCAAGCCCAGCAGTTTGTGATGTCATGGCGTCTATTAGATAACCAACATCATAAACTGTCAGTACTAACAAAAAAAAAAATCGACAAAAGAAATTTATTTGAAAAAACAGTCCCCAAAACATTTCCTCTTTCACCAATTTATTGTAAGAAAAAAAATAAAGGGGTCCCACGACGACTCTGGACCGTCGTCTAGAATATGGGGGGAGACACTCAGGGAACGTATCCCCCATTTTCTAGGAGTGCGGACCTTTCATGTGAGGAGTGTGGGTGCAATGAATCTGCACTCACTCTCCCCGGGTCCACAGCAGCAGAGTCCATGTCGTAATGGTTGCTACCAAAGCTGCAATGCCCTGCTCATGAGGTAAGGGCATGCATAATCAGGAGAACTATTCTACATTTCCAAATATTGGTATTTGCTGATATTATTGCTATTACACCTACTATATATTGGGGATAGGATCTTGGAGATGGAATACCCCTTTAAGTCCAGTTATCCAGCTGAATGAATACTTAACAAGAGAGCTCGCTATGTAGATGTGTTTTCTTGTGGCGTATAACGGACTCTCATGTTTGGTAGTCGTTCAGCAGGGAAACTATAAAAGCAAATCCCTCCATTTGGAAATGTAGTATATAGCTCTCCTGATCAATTATGTTCCTTACCTCATGAGCAGGGCATTGCAGTAATAATAATAATTTATTCATTTATATAGCGTTATTAATTCCATAGCGCTGTATGTCTTTGGAGTGTGGGAGGAAACCGGAGTACCCGGAGGAAACCCACGCAAACACGGGGAGAACATACAAACTCCTTGCAGATGGTGTCCTTGGTGAGAATTGAACCCAGGACCTCAGCGCTGCAAGACTGCAGTGCTAACCACTGAGCCACCGTGCCGCCCATTTAGCTTACAGATGCATAACCACCACTCACTGTGTCTGAACACAGGAAGCTGAGCTGACAGCCGCTCTGTGCATGCGGCAGCGTCTATTGTGAAGGAAAGGGCCGTGGGGGGATCAACGCTGCACAGGTACCGTGGGACACCGGGGAACACCGGTGGGGTTATAGGGGGTGACCTGGCAGGGCCTGGGGAGGAGTTTTCTGTCGCATGTGTCATGGCACATGCGACAGAAATCAGAGGAGTAGGGTGAATGCGGCCGGCGCGCTGCTGTGTGCGCGGCCATCTTGGATTTCTGGGAGAGCATCAAGGGGGGCACTTTGGCGACACCAGGGGACCGGAGGGAACCGGGGAGGAGATTTATCATGTTTGTTCATGCCAGATGGGAGATAAATAATTATTTACCGGCGCTGTCATTTACTGTAACGTGATCATCGGTGTACGGTGTATACCTGTGATCACGTGAGCGGGGACCGGAAAAACCGTCCTGAATCATGATCTCCAGGGTCTCAGCTAGCCCTGAAACCCCGGAGATTTTCTGACGCTGGGGGGCATTATTCACTTATTTGTGCCTGCTGTTTATAAACGGCAGATCAGAATAAGGCTACATTAACACGACCGATCCATTTTTGCGGTCTGCAAAAAACAGTCCGTTTTTTTTCATGGGTGCATCCGTGTGGCATCCGTTTCCGTTCCGTAGACGGTCCGTATGTCATCTGTTTGTCATCCGTGTGCCTTCCGTTTTTTTTGTGTACTGCAAAAAAACTGAAGGAGGGTAAATGCATAAATTTACCCAGGATCCATAGCTTCATCCTACATGAGGCGGTCACATGTTCACTCCAGTGCCATTTTCTACTGCTTTTCACAGCGTAGAGCGCTCTGGTGATTTTCTTGTGCTTGTGCACTTCATATCAGTCTTTTCTGTCATTATAATGGCAGAAAGACACATAATGTCCCACTCTCCTGCATTTTGTAATTTTGCACCCTTTGGTGCCTTTCATGTGGCACTAAGGGGTGCTTAGCTTTGTATTTAGCCAAAAAATGGAAAAAAAAAATGACGTAGGGTTCCCCCTATTTTTGTAGCCAGCTAGGGTAAAGCAGACGGCTGCAGCCTGCAGACCACAGCTGGCAACCTCACCTTGGCTGGTAATCCAAAACTGAGGGCACCCCACGCTGTTATTTTAAATTAAATAAATAATTAAAAAAAAAAAACACATAAGGGTCCCCCCAAAATTGGATCACCAGCCAAGGTAAAGCAGACAGCTGGGGTCTGATATTCTCAGACTAGGGAGGTCCATGGTTATTGGACTCTCCCCAGCCTAAAAATAGCAGGCCGCAGCCGCCCCAGAAGTGGCGCATCCATTAGATGTGCCAATCCTGGTGCTTCGCCCCAGCTCATCCCGCGCCCTGGTGTGGTGGCAAACGGGGTAATATATGGGGTTAATACCAGATGTGTAATGTCACCTGGCATCAAGCCCTGGGGTTGGTGAGGTCAGGCATCTATCAGATACCCGACATCACCAACCCAGTCAGTAATAAAAAAAAAATAGACGACAAACACATTTTTATTTGAAAAAATACTCCCCAATACATTCCCTCTTTAACCAATTTATTAGAAGAAAAACAAATCCAGGTCTGGTGTAATCCAAGGGGTTGCCATGATGATCCACACTGTCCCAGTCAATGAAGAGCAGAATGTTCCCCATTGGCTGGGAGAGCAGTGCAGTGACCTGAGCTAACATCAATGCTTCAGCCCAGGTCACTGCAGGGGATGACAAGTGCTGCTGTCAGCGAGGTACATTACCTGCGCTGATCTCCTGCACTGCCGACAGCACCTGTCACTGAGTTCAATGACCGCCGCCTTCACAGCCAAGTATCGCGTGAGGCCCGTGACGTCACCGCTAGTCAGTCTCGGGTCGGAAGCGAGAGAAGGTGATGTGACAAGCGGCGGCCATGGATGACAGTGACAACGCTGAGGTCGAGACTTCATCACCGCAGGTAAGCCAAGCGGGACCATGTGTGCAGAGTGTCAGGAGGACGGACGTGTGTGTGTGTGTGTATGTATGTATGTGTACATGCCGCGTGCAGGAGGGGGCGGAGCGAGCTGAGCGGGGAAGTGTGGGCTTCCTGCACGTAACTAGGATAAACATCGGGTTACTAACCAAAGCGCTTTGCTTGGATACCCGATGTTTATCTTGGTTACCAGCTTCTGGCAGGCTGCCAGCGATGGCTCCTGCACACTGTAGCTGTAAAAAGCCCTGCTTTTTGCTGCTAGAACCGTTCTGGAACGTATCTAGAACTATCGAGCTTTAGCAAAAAGCTCGATTTCTAGTTCGATCTAGAACACCCCCCAAAATCACTCGAACCGCGAACTGGAGAACCACGAACCGCGCTCAACTCTACTGGTTAGTTGCTAGGAGATCGCTGGTGAGATGTCACACTAAGTGACGCTCCAGCGATCCCACCAGCAACCTGACCAGGCAGGGATCGCTGGAGCGTCGCTACACGTGGAAGCATGCTGCGCTTGGTAACTAAGGTAAATATCGGGTAACCAACCCGATATTTACCTTGGTTACCAGCGCACACCGCTTAGCGCTGGCTCCCTGCACACCTAGCCACAGTACTCATTGGGTTAATTACCCGATGTGTACTCTGCTACGTGTGCAGGCAGCAGGGAGACGGCTTCTGCGGACGCTGGTAACCAATGTAAATATCAGGTAACCAAGAAGCCCTTCTCTTGGTTACCCGATATTTACCTTCGTTACCAGCGTCCGCCGCTCTCACACTGCCAGTGTCGGCTCCCTGTTCCCTGCACTCCTAGCCACAGTACACATCGGGTTAATTACCCGATGTGTACTCCAGCTATGTGTGCAGGCAGCAGGGAGCCGGCACTGACAGCTGAAAGCGGCGGACGCTGGTAACGAAGGTCAATATCGGGTAACCAAGGGAAGGGCTTCTTGGTTACCCGATATTTACCGTGGTTACCAGCGTCCGAAGAAGCCGGCTCCTGCTGCCTGAACATTTAGTTGTTGCTCTGTCGCTGTCACACACAGCGATGTGTGCTTCACAGCGGGAGAGCAACAACTAAAAAATGGTCCAGGACATTCAGCAACAACCAACGACCTCACAGCAGGGGCCAGGTTGTTGCTGGATGTCACACACAGCAACATCGCTAGCAAGTTGGCCTCAGCAGCGATGTTGCTAGCGATGTTGCTTAGTGTGACGGTACATTTAGACATGAATGGATGTGTGTTGAGTTATCTAAAGGACACTTCAAATTTACATTGTTAGGCTAACTGCACACAGTGCAATTGCAATTTTAATGCATTTTTTCATGTGATTTGGTTGCAGTTTTACTGTCACTTGCCATCTGTGGGTTAAAAACATCAAGGCAGAGGCTTTATCCCGGAGCTTCCCTGGTGGTGGTAATCTTGTGAACCCTGTCCTTATTTTGCAAAAGGGGGTGGTCATCTCCGCCTTGTGCCCAGATGTGGAGTTGGAGGTGTTAGAGGCTCAGGGGGGAACCCGGCCTCTTGCCCTTCAGGGATGCTGTTTGTGCCACCTAATTTGCATCGTAAAATAATTGGATAACATCGCAACTCTGTACTCATGGTCATCTAGGTAGTAAAGCAACCTTGGACCTCCTTTCTCATCGTTTTTGGTGTCCGGGGTTGCATCAGGATGTGGTTTACTATGTGTTTACTTGCAGTATTTTCGCACGTACAAGGTAACACATAATCATGTATCTGTATCTCTTCTGAAATTGGCTATCCTTAGTAGACCATGGACACATTTATTCATTGATGTCATTACCGACTTACCATTGTCTGCAGGAAAGTGTTGTTTTATTGGTTGTGGATAGGTTCAGTAAGATGGTACATTTCATCGCATTACTGGCACTTCTGAATGCCAAGACTCCAGCTGAGATGTTCATCAATAAGACTGTAAAGCTTCACGGGGTTCCTTCCTTGCCAAAAGATGCAGATTTGATGATGAAATGTATACACCAAATTCCTGTACTAAATCTGCATCTTCTGGCAAAAAACCACATCTAAACGTAATGTGGTTTTGATGTGATATTAATGCGATCTTTTGCCAGGAGATGCAGATTTGGGGCAGGAATTTGTTGAATGAATTCCAGCACCAAATCTGTATCTCTTGGCAAAAAAAGCACAAAAATAGTTTTGAAGCCATTTCAGCGCAGTTTTCTGCAAGGAGATTCAAATTTTGTGCTGAAATGCCTGCACCAGATTTCTAAACTAACTTTTTATGTCCTGGCAGAAAACCACACCAAAACAATGTCAAAGCCATTTTTGTGCTTTTTTTCCCAAGAGATGCAAATTTAGTGCTGAAATTTATACACCAAATTCCTGCACCAAAAAATGCATCCAAACGTGATGCGGCTTTGATGCGATTATTTGTTGATTATTGATACAATTTTTTTCCAGGAGATGCAGATTTGATGCTGGAATGTGCATACATTGCCTAATCCAATATTACGGCATTGAGTTCAAAAACTTCACCTGAGGTGAGGTCACCGAGTTCAATAAGTTCACCAGAGGTAAGTTCATCTGAGGTTAGAGCTGGGGTACTATAGGAACCTCCAACTGCTGTGACATCAGTGACTGCACCGCTCACAGCTGCGGCTCAGTCAGTGTTTCTGATGGCCACAGTCACGTTTCATAATGTAAAACAGTCAAAAAGACTGCTGGAATACCATTGTAAATGTGAACAGGGTGCTAGCTAAAAAATACACAATCTATATAAAGTGAAAGCTGCACACCAAATTTAGAGAAATATGAAGCATAACTGCTTTATAATACATAATGAATGAAAAATACAACTAGCCATATGAAAAATTGAAAACATTGAAATTTGACATTGCATAACTGCTGAGGATTCTTTGAAAAAAGAAGAGATATTTAGCTAATGTATTGATCAATTCATTACTGGAGGAAACCTGGTGATCCAGCTCTACTGGGGCAAAGTCCGGCATGCACGGATACACTCTGACAGTGCAAGGGTCCAATGAAAGAGAAGAAAAAATGTCCAGCTTCCGGAATAATAGTAAAACTGCTGCAATTTTATTTAAGGACGTGAAAAATTACACAATGACAAAAATAGGGAGCCCATATGTGGCATAAGGCTACGCGTTTCGAACGCTGCCTGCGTTCTTTGTCAAGCCAGGCTTGACAAAGAACGCAGGCAGCGTTCGAAACGCGTAGCCTTATGCCACATATGGGCTCCCTATTTTTGTCATTGTGTCATTTTTCACGTCCTTAAATAAAATTGCAGCAGTTTTACTATTATTCCGGAAGCTGGACATTTTTTCTTCTCTTTCAATTCATTACTGCCCCATAACCAAGTTCACGGTAATCTCTTATTTATGGCATCCCAAACCAAATGTTACCTCTATATGCGGTTAAAACCTGCTTGTGTGCATGGGTATCTAACCAAATGTTACCTCTATGTGCGGTTGAAACCTGCTTGTGTATGGGAAGCCAGGGACCTGGCTATATAGGTCACATTTCATAATGTGACCACGCATTGTGACATCAGATGTAGGAGATCTAGGATCATCATGGGACCTAATGTGGTTTACTTTGGACTTGTATGGGGTATTTGGGGGCTTAATAAATTGGAGAAAGAGGGTGTTTTCTAAAATAAAGGATTTTTTTCTGTGTTTTGTGTTAAATTCTTTTGACTTACAGGATTTGTAATCGGGGGTGTCTCAAAGACCCATCCCCATTACTAATTCAGGGCTTGATGACAGCTGACAAATCACAGCTGTCATTACCCCTTTATATTACCCAGATTTCTACCACACCAGAGCAATCTGGATAAGCTAAGTAAAGTGCCATAAGTGTCACATTTAATGAGTGTGACAATTCTGGGAGTCTGCGGGCTGATTTTTTAGGTTGGGAGGCCAATGACTATGAGCTTCTCCAGCCTGAGAATACCAGCCCACAGCTGTCTGCTTTTTCCTGGCTGAGTATAAAAATTGGAGGGGACTGCCAGCTGGTTTTAAAGAGTATTTATTTAAATAATTTTAAAACAGCCACATTGGGTCCCTTGTATTTTGATACACAGCCAAGATAATGCGCACAGCTGGGGCCTGCAGCTTATAGCCGTCAGCTTTATCTGCACTGGGTATCAATATATAGGGGAGCGTGCACCATAATTTTATGTACAGTGGAACCTCGGTTAACGAGTAACCCAGTTAGCGAATATTCCGGTTAATGAGCAAATCTTGCTGTAAATTTGTAACTCACATTATGAGCAAGCTTTGCTGTATCATCAAAATACTCACTGCACACACTTCTGGTTCCGTACATCCACCGCGCTCTGACCCGCTCTTACAGTCCGCACAAACACGCACAAACACACACAAACACGCACAAACACGCGCACACATATATTATGCTCACCTTGCCTTCCGTTCCATTGCCGGCCTCATGGTTCCTGTAGTTCGCCGCTACAGGATGTGTATCGGTAACCATCGTGACGAGAGAGGAACTTCCGCTGTCAGCTGCTACTCAAAGGTAGAGACTGGTAAGTATGTCATGCTTTAACCTTTTTACTTCCTTTTTTTTTACTGTGATTTCCCTGGCCAATCACACCCATGTGAATATTTGGCATAGCTGTGATGGGGCCAGAAATGGATGGTTTCTGCAATAGTGTAAACAAGAATAGTTACCGAACGAAGGCCGAATTTTACCGATTTTGAAAAAAGGGTTCAGGAATCCAAACAGAATCCAAATAGGCAGGGCATGTGCCGAATTTGAGATTTGCAAACCTTTTTCGAACATGTTTGCTCATCTCTAATACAGACATAATAGAGTAACGCAAAAAAATTGAACTTTGGGCCTCTTCCATCTGCGAAATGAATGCTAGTTAAGTTTCCTGCATAGCAATATCCTTGGCACACAGTGTTGCCCAATAATGCTATATGCACCTATAGTCTTAAAGGGGTGTACTATGATTGAAAAGGTCTTTTCCAGATACAGTACCTCTGTATTTCCTATACTGTTTCTGGTAAAGCAGTTCAGCTCCATTCAAGTGAAAGCACAGAATGTAGCTGTCATGTATTGAATAATACATACTACATCTCTACAAGAGTAACATAGAATACAATGCTAAATATTTAATATGTAAACTGATATGAAGGCAAAAGGTCAAAAACGGTCATGGTTATGTGCCCTCTTCAGCATTTTGGATGCAATGGATCTGAATATTTATACAATTCCAATTCAGAAAAATTGGTAATTATAAGCAAAGTTGAACACTAAGTACATTGGGAACTTTTGATAAGGTTACCTACAGTAATCCCTGTGGGATAGAGGGGCTTATTATTCTATTTAAGAATGCAATTTTCGTTTCAGTTTTTCTGCCATGGATTTATCCTCATACACAATACAGACAATTTATATTTTTCCAATTAAGATAATGAGTTACAATATCCTCAGTAAACTTCCAAGACATAACAGAAGGGTGCCCATGTATTCCAACAGTCATTCTCTGTAACAACTGGTCTATGCGCTTGCCATCCATGTTTGTCTATCATTCGAGCCTCAGCCTTTCCCTGCACATGAGACGCCATACAGACTTCTGGTACTGACTGTTGCTGCCGGGCAATCCATATGTTCCTCTTCTGCTATGAGCAGGAAGAAGAGATTTGCTGGAAAGCAAGATGGAATGTTTGACATGCCAGGGAAAGACATGGTATTTGTACTAATAGCTGAGGACAGAATTATCATTTCTCGTGCTGGCAGAAATAAAAGCTGAAAGCAAAGTGTTTGGACTGTGAGTGTAAGCTGGAACAGAGTCTGTGGTGCTACAGTCCATGGTTTATTTAAGGTGGCTCTGACATGCTACTCAGCCTCAGGAGCTACATAGGATAGCAAAGAAGATAGCGAGCCTAGGGATATATATATATCTTTTTATGATATTGCTTTTGTTGATTTTTTTAGTTATTTAAGCTGCTATGTAAGGGGTCGCAACTACAAAACGGTTAAAAGTGCTATGACTTTAAGAGGCGGTGCTCCCCTGTTTCTCTGTGTGTTGTAGGCTGGCCAGTTCAGCCAGAACACTCCTCTTCTTAATTGCAAGATTGGACTAACCCAGCCTAAAAAGTGCGGGAAAGAGAGAAAAAAGTGGAGAAGAGCTTTGGGCAGGAACAGGAGATGTTGAGTCACCTGAGAGTGTGAAAGAGAGGAGATGCTGCCTGTGGTCTGTCCAAGAATGGCAGATTTGGAAAAGGCGAGAGTTACAGCAAGCTGGACCATGAGAGAGCCCTGGTCACCGTTGAGTGTGTATTGGACGGAGACATTCCTGGGTTGGCAAATTCGAACAGAAGGAGTGAACATCTTCCCCCTCGACTGCACCGTGAGTCTTTACTGGTGTGCACAGTTAATAGGGCTTGACGTAGGCCTCAGTAGCCAAATCGTGGTAACCACGATGCCCAAGTAGCGGAGATCAACTAGGCTGTCAGTGCAGTACAGTTTTGAACATTTTGTTCTTGTCTTGTTTGCTGCTGAATTGATCTTTTTCTTAGCTGGTGTGAACTATAGTTGGGGCGCTCCAGCTAGAAATTGCAGTGCATTAAATTTGACTGTTAGCACCATACTTACAATACTGTTCACTTGCATAAAAAAAACTGTACCCTTGTTTCTACCACCTCCTTTTGAGTACAGCAATTGAACTTTGCACAGTGCTGTTCCCTTTGCCAATGCTACCACTATGCAGACTCATTTAATGTCCTAGGAGTCCTGAATTCCCCGCTGTTGCACAATGAATGGAAGCTCTCCCCAAATACACAGTTATAAAAGAAAAGCTGTCAGTCAAGCCTCTTTCACATGTCCATGTCTCCGGTACGTGTTTGGTCTGTTTCCTTACGTACCGGAGACACAGGCACACGTAGACCCATTGAAATCAATGGGTCTGCGCTCACGTGCGTGTTCTGCCATGGACCATGGGCCCGTGTGCTCCACATGTAAACATGTTCATTTTTCTACGGCATCACGGGTGTCTCACGAAACGCAAACGGACCACACGGAGGTGTTCTGTGTGACACGCGCCGGGGAAAACACACGTGTCTGAGAAAATAATAAAAAAACTTTACTCACCTTCTCCAGCCCTGCTGTCTCTGCCGCTGCTGTCACTTGCTCCGACCGCCACTCATTATGCTTATTGCATATTAACTTCACTGCGGCCGGAAACAGCAGCAGCGGGGAGTCGGCAGGACCAGAGACCGAAGATCAGCACCACGGACAGCAACACCAGGGACAGGTGAGTAGAAAGTTCCCGTTATCCGTGTGTTATCACAGATAACACACAGAGAACACACGTGTGCCATAAACACGGCTCACGGAGGGCAAAATGCACCTTTGACACGTCCGTGAAAAACGTGCGTGGTTTTTCACGGACGTGTGAAAGAGGCCTCACAGTGTATGGGTGGGGCAAAGCAAGACTCATGGGCTTTTTCCTTGAGGCTTAACTGTAATTTAAGTAGTTTTAAAAGAAAAAATGAAATGTAGGAGTTGTCAATTATATTTTATTGTACCATAGAGTTGCAGAGGTTTGCAAAAAACAAAAGGAGCTGTTACTCATCCTTTCTAGGATCACTGTTTCTTCTCCACCGCCGCTCAGTTTTTGCTGATTGGTTTTAGCATGAAGTCACTACAGCACTTAGAACCGCTGACATTAAACACTTGAGCTCAGCATCTATTGCACTGTAGGTGGCAGAAGACCTGAGTTCAGTGATTGGCTGCAGCTGTTAGGAGTACTGCAGATGTGATGTTATTGCTGCAGCCCATCAACAAAGACTCGAGCAGGAACAGAAAGGCACTGCTAAGTCTAGAAAACCTCTATTTTTGTTAATTTGGAATTTGGCAACCTTATAGCGCAATGAAATTGTAAAGGGAGAAAGCCATTTCAATAAGTGAAAACTGAAGCTTAATGTCTCTTCCTCTGTCTTGTACTGTACGTATATAGGTTAATAGTGGCAAATTGACAGCAAACTCATATATGTGTGACGCCCTGGACTAGCCAGGTAGTCACAGGTAGGCCCTTGCACAAACACCCACCCCCTAACAAGGTAACAGCAGCCAACCTAAAAACCCTGAGTCACCCCTCTCAGGTCTTGACGTTCACACCAGGGGGCGGAGCCAGACGGTTGGCTACGCCCACTGAGGAGTTCGGATAGCCTGAGGTGGAAAAAACACAAACAGATCAGTTTTGGAGGTGAAAGAGTGTAGTAGTAAACATTAAAAGTCTGTCAGCGATCTGGGTCGTTGCTGCCTGCAGGAGCCGGGAAGACGGCTGGTGGAACCGTAAGGGCCACAGGTTAGTGGCCCGCCGGTACCGAACCGGGGAACCAACTGGAAATCGGAGCACCAGGAGGGGTACTCAGACCCAGAACAAGGTCCAGAAGCCACTGGACTACGTCAAATTTACTAATTAAGGTCTGGACCTTAGGTCCTTTCCTGTCCCAAGACCCGAAAGACGGCAACAGCCCACCGAGGGGGATAGAAAGACACTGCACAGGCAGAGAGATCCCACGGGCCAGCGCCTGCGGGCAAATGGATTCCCCAACACACATAAAGCCGGGAAGCGGACTACCATTGCTGAAGCATAGGCAGTCAAATTCTACAAAGCGAGGTGCAGGAGAAAGGCGGGAACCACCGAACCAGGTGGGGGACAAAGCGCAGCCGGCTGTGGGCACCGACCATCATCCTTTTGGTTTACCAGAGACTCCGGTGTATCTGTCATAGTGAGTACAACAGTGCCCTCAGGCCGCGCACCACGCCGCACCAAACCGCCTGCACCTCACAACCACCGGGCCCCAGGACCATCACCCCCTGCCCACGGAGGGGTCAACACCAGGCTGCACAACACCGTCCCCAGAAGCCTAGTTATCGGCAGCGGTGGTGTCCACATTCACTACAACCCGTGGGTGGTGTCACAAACTTACATCCCTAAACACCACGGTCCCGGCCGTGAACATCCCCACCAAAGATCACCCTCCTTCATGTAGCGCCAGCTTCCCTTCAGTGCGACGTGACCCCCGGGTGCCGGAGGCGCTCGAGCCACCCACCGAACGAGCCCGGACCCGAGCGGCTCGGCTGTGGCCGAGCGTGGGGCGGTACATATGTGTATAAAAAATACTAATATTTATTTTACTAGTTTAGTGGATCTGTTGGCGTTACACATAAATATATGTTATACAGCCCATCCTGTAGATAATAGAATAGTATTAAATATGGCATCAGGCTATTGATCCTCATATGTGATGTAATGTATGACATGCATATAGAAGTAGGGGTGTATGTCATGCTTTAGTATATAAGAAAGATCAATGGCCAAAACACATGAGTGAGACATACGAAGAGGATAAGGTTGTGGGTTACATAAGGTGCGTGAATGTTGGAAGAGTGGAGTTACATAACTAATGCCATGGTTGGTTCTATTAATTTAGTCCATGTATGTGTGACGCCCTGGCCTATCAGCTCGTCACAGGGTGTTGTACAATTTTCCTTTCCGTGCAGCATCCATCTCTCCATTGGTTCCAGGTGCCACCCAGTGATGTGCTAAGACCAGCATGCAAATCTCAGTCACACACACACCAGTGGGTAGGTCCAGGAGAGAAGGGGCCGCCCACCTTAGAGTCAGGCAGACTGGGTGGGAGGTGATTGGGCAGTCGTCAGCAGGGGAACAAGGAGAGCAGTGGGCTCTTAAGTAGCTCTCAGGAGGAGAGCAGGCTGGGGAGTTGGAGCTCCCAGACAGCGTGAGAGAGCAGCCTCAGAGAGTGAGGGGCTGTGGAAGTGGAGGCCCCCGGAGGGTCGGACTGGACCAAAGCACACTGGACAGCATCGCTGGGAGCGGTCACCTGGACGTGCTCCCCTCAGCGGCGGCGGCACTGCAGGATGTTTGGTTTGGGCGCAGTCTGTGTGTTTACTGACCTCCCAAATCAGAACAGCCTCATCCAGCACCACGACAACCACTGTGAGTTTCTCTTCTCCCTGTCTCCCAGGCCTACAGCCCATAGGCTCCCCTTCCCATCACCGGGGCAAACCCCCTACCCACGGAGGGGTCAAACACCTTGCTGCCATACCACCGCCACCGGGCGCTCCCAACAGCAGCGGTGGTACTCCATCTTACCACGCACCGTGGGTGGCATCACAAACTTCTAATCCCCCTGTACATATTCCCCCTTTATTGAGTGGCCATATGACCCCTGAGTCCGGAGACCCCTCAAGCCACCGCGGATCTGGATCCGAGCAGCCCGGCTGCTGACGCGGGGGTGGCACACCTCAATTTTTGGCGTAATGAACAGCACCCACTTACCTGGGTGACGTGCGCCTTGAAAGCTGAAAACCGCAAGTCAGGAGTCCTTTTCCCACCAATTCCGCCATTTTCCGCCATCTTTTCGCGCCAAAACGCTGTTTAAGCACTGCCCTTTGTCTTGCATGTGAGGCCGGAACCAGAAGTTCCCAGAGGGCCACAGAGCGTGAAAGAGTGCTGAGGAAAGACCGAGGGGGCATGCCAGAATGTTTTACTGGGGGAAGTAGAGCAGGGACGCCAGGACTCTGCCATAACCTTCCTGGAAGATGCAATGGCAACATGGCGGAGCGAGACTGGTCACCGGAGCGTGCTGCTCCCAGGACCGCGACATGGATTGAGGAGGAGACGGAGCAGCTGTGCAGGAGAATGCAGACGCAGTTCCTGTTTATACTGAACCACTGGAGGGAAGTGATGAGGAGCCTGTCGGTAGCAGTGCGAGCCCGTGAGATTGAAATCCCACGTGAAGAGAGGGTAAGTGGTTACCCAGTCCCTATTGATTGCCCAAATCCAGCCACAGTGCCTGAGGGATCCGCACCGCCCCCACTCGTGGTGAGCGGCCCACACTAACCCCGTCAGCGGAACCTTCAAAGCATTTACAAAAAGATCCCGCTGTGGAGATCCCGATCATGACCCTCTTTCCAGTCGCGACAGCGGTCATCCAGACACCACTAGCCAGACCACATCCGGCCACCTCTCCGGGCCTGTCCTCAGAGGTGGAGCACCCAGACCCTGCAACCCCGGCTGCGGAGCAGCCAGTTTTTCCCTTTCCAGCCAAAGCGGAGCCTGCAGAACCACCGGTTCCACTACCTCGCGGCATCCCGACGGCTGTTGGGGCTGCAGGAGTCCAGCTACAACCAGCACCAGTGGTGGAGATGAAGCCCGACATCAGCGTCTATGAAAAGAAAAGGTATTGACGGTGGCTGATGCGGTGCAAAAGTGTTTGCTCGGGAGCGGCGCAGGATGGGGATAGCCGCTTGTCTCACCAGAAAAGAGAAGCTGGAACCTGCAAATTCATAAAAAGTTTAAAAGTTTTATGTGGACTGTCACCCTTGTTGAACCTTCCCATGTTCCTTGGAGAAGACCATGTGGACCCCCAGGTGGAGGGTGACAGGAAGTTCTGCTATAATTAGACTGCACCCTCCTTGTTAAACCTTTTCCACCCGTTGTTACAGGAGAAAGACTGCCAGGGCCTTGGACGGTGCTGTGGTGCTGTGGTAGATGGAACCAGGAGGTCCTGGTGGGGGACGGCGCAAGGGGCAACGGCTACCAGGTTGCTCAGGACTGTTACCAGAGTCATCTGTTACAACACCCGGGATCTTAAACTGGTCACGGACCCACAATAGGTATGCAGCGGATCAGGTTGTTTGGGTGGCGGGTTAACGGGATCCGGGATATTGGGAGTGTGGACTCTGAGTATTTTTGCAGTGTTGGGAAGTGTGCCTCCCCTGTGAGGGATGGAAACTGTTTATACCATGTTATCCCTTTATTTTCCTCCTTACAAGAGCAGTTTTAAATAAAACCTGATATGTCCTGTAGCTCGGGGACGAGCTATGTTTAACCATGGGGGAGTGTGACGCCCTGACCTATCAGGTCGTCACAGGGTGTTGCTCAATTTTCCTTTCCGTGCAGCATCCATCTCTCCCTTGGTTCCAGGTGCCACCCAGTGATGTGCTAAGACCAGCATGCAAATCTCAGTCACACACACACCAGTGGGTAGGACCAGGAGAGAAGGGGCCGTCCACATTAGAGTCAGGCAGACTGGGTGGGAGGTGACTGGGCAGTCATCGGCAGGGGAGCAAGGAGAGCAGTGGGCTCTTAAATAGCTCTCAGGAGGAGAGCAGGCTGGGGAGCTGGAGCTCCCAGACAGCGTGAGAGAGCAGCCTCAGAGAGTGAGGGGCTGTGGAAGTGGAGGCTCCCGGAGGGTCGGACTGGACCAAAGCACACTGGGCAGCATCGCTGGGAGCGGTCGCCTGGACGTGCTCCCCTCAGCAGCGGCGGCACTGCAGAACGTTTGGTTTGGTCGCAGTCTGTGTGTTTACTGACCTCACAAATCAGAACAGCCTCATCCAGCACCACGACAACCACTGTGAGTTTCTCTGCTCCCTGTCTCCCAGGCCTACAGCCCACGGCTCCCCTTCCCATCACTGGGCCCAGGGGCAAACCCCCTACCCACGGAGGGGTCAAACACCTTGCTGCCATACCACCGCCATTGGGCGCTCCCAACAGCAGCGGTAGTACTCCATCTTACCACGCACCGTGGGTGGCATCACAAACTTCTAATCCCCCTGTACATATTTCCCCTTTATTGAGTGGCCACACGACCCCCGGGTCCGGAGCCCACTCGAGCCACCGCGGATCCGTATCCGAGCAGCCCGGCTGCTGACGTGTGGGCGGCACATATGCACTACACAGGACATACATATTGCAGAGACAGAAACTGAATTATTAATATATATCTATAACAGTATTTAGTAGTCTTATTAAAAAATTATATGATTGTTTATTTAATAAAGTGATGGGAAACCACGAAGTGCCATTAATTTACTCCAGCTTATACACCATCCTGCTCCTGCTGGTGATTCCTTCTTCCAGTAATGCTACATCAACAGAGTAGCTTCTTCTCTCGTCTGTCGATGGGGCGCTAATAGTGATGCGTGAGCACTCCCATGACCGGGTGATTAGTACTTAGGACGAGCAGTTGGATGCTCAGTCGGGCTTGACTCGTGTACCAAGTATAATTAAGGTCAATGGGGAACTCAAGCATTTATCCAGAAAATATTCAAGAAAAATGCTTGCGTTCCCCATTGACTTCCATTATACTCGATACAAGAGTTGAGCCCCATCTGAACATCTAGCTGCTTGTTACGAGTACTGAGCACCCGAGCATGGTGGTGATTCCTCATCACTAGGCGCTATTGCAGATGACATGCTGATGGACAGCCAGCTCACCCCTGTCTAACTACAGGGACATAAATAATGGATTGCAGTGAGGTAACATGCATCTCCTATCGATTATCAACAAGACGAAAGAAACATAATCAAACACCTATATTAATTCTGTATCAAAAGATTTTATTAAATTACTCATGATAAAAAATGTATACATTTTTCAAGTTCAATAGTGGGGCAACATACATATGCAACAATTGTATATTTTACAACGGACTGGGATCACATTACGTATGAACCAAAATCAATTCTTCTGTGCTGTATTAAGATAAAACACCACTAGATCCTATATCACTATTGTAGATGACATGCTGATTGACAGCCGGTTCACACCTGTCTAACTGCAGGGAGCCAACTGTCAATAAACATGATGTCAGCGCTGACGACCTCCGCAGAGCAGAGCTAAAGAGAAAGAGCTGCTCTGTTGACATGAGGTCAAAGGAAACATCAGCTCGCCATTCTGAGCTGGCAGAGATCATCAGGCAGAACAGCTAGGTTTATTTATTTAGCAATCACCTTCTAATAAATTTTTAGCTCCATAAGAAAAATTAACCAATGCCCCGGATATCTCTTTTAATCTTCACCTATTTGTCTTGTTGTCAGCCCTACATTTTTCCTCCTCTATTCTGAATCCCCTCCCTTGTAACCTGATTAATAGATCCTCAGTGTCCCTTCTGATGCTGTTGAGATCTCACACTGCTCAGTACAAGCTGCAGCTGTCAGTCACACGTGCTGGGTGGAGATTGAATACACTTGGACTCAGGAGTTCCCTAGCTTTTTAGCTGCTTTTAAAATAATGTTAATTTTAATATAAGGATTATACAGCTATTCTGGCACAGATTTTCAAAGTAAGTGCACCTTGCACCTGCCTTATCAGGTTCAAGAGATATATTTCATAATGTATGCTGTTTATGCTGTGACACAGTATCTGGTGGCATATTCATTTGTAACACTAGCAGTGTTGGACTGTACTGGACTACAACGCCACCAGACATTGCTCCTATAATGTCCCTCTCACAGAGGAATGAGAGATGCAGTGATAAGGCTGTACACTAGGTGGCACTGGGGATACCTAGAGGCTGAGGGAAGTCAGGAGGTCAGTCCATGGTCGAGTACCAAGATCAGTCACTATACCAGGAGACAGACGCTTACCGCAACTAAGCCAGAAAATAATACAACTGGCAAAATTTTGAGGGAGCATGCTCAGTAAAGAAGCCTGAGCAATTACCTGGAAGATGGAACAGCTCAGTAACCAACACCTCCCAGAACCAACCTGGACTCCAGTATAGTGACCAAGCTGATAGATCTGTAAGTGCTGCAGAACATCTCTGTAGCACCCCTGCAGTACCAGGTGCCACAAATGTAACCATTGGAACCCCGAAATATTCGGGCCGGCCAGTACACCAGCACCCTCAGGCCACATACACAACCCCAACACCAGACTGGGAGACTGCCTAGCAACAGGTAAAAGCAAAGGGCACTGATTGGATAGTAGCTACCCAATCTTTACCTTTATTTTTCAACCCCTTTTTCCGAGAGACGGCACCACAAGGGCCACGGCACCGGTCCGTGACCACGACTTTTCCCACTGCGCACCACACGCCCGGGACCAAGTACCCCACAGCCCCTGGGGCGTCACATATCTAGGTCTCTGAGATGCTCTGCACAGAAAATGTGACAACTCCTCTTTATATCCTGGAAGAGGAGGAGTAGCAGAGGAAGGAACTAATTGGATGGACAAGTAGGAAAGAAAGAGAGAAGCTAGTGTCGCGGGCGGAGGGGCCGTGCTCACGACTCCCACTTCTTCTGTAGCCGGACGGACTGCCGGAGCCGGGACTGTCTTGGGTGCGGCCACTTCCGGGGCTGGCGGCTTCTTTTCACGGATGGGAACCTCCCGAGGGATCTTCCATGGCAGCGAGGTCAGTGCGAGTCGTTCGCGGGCAATGCCTGCAGGCTGGCCCTCTAGGGCGGACGAGCTGAACTCCGCTACCGGTGTTGGGGGCAGTGGACCTAGTGGCAGGGCAGCAACAACCGATGCGGATAGCGGGGGAGGCAGCAGGGTGAATGGACGCAGACCGGCCCCCTCAGCCGCAGCGACCGGTCCTTCAAGGACACAGGGGCGTGGGTTCCTTACCTGCTCCTCCAGCACTGTCTCCACCTCGCGTCTCCGCACGGCCGCCGCTACTTCCTCCATTTCGGCCACCCATCGCTCCATTAAGAACCGGACCTCGGCTTGCAGGCGGCAGCACATCTGCGCGGTCCGGGCCTCCACCCATGCCTCCGTTCCTGGCGTGGGCTCTGGGATCTCAGCATTGCCGGACGGGACGGACATACTGGCACTTGTGCTTCCAGGAACCGGATGTGTAGCAGAGTCCTGGCGTCCCTGCTCTTTATGCCTTCGGTTACATCAGGCACACCTGCACCCGCCCCCCCTTGGTTCTTTCTAGCACTTCCTTTTTCTGGGGGCGGGGCCTCACTTTCGCGCACTCCCTGCTCGGGGAAGACGCTTGAGCGGGAAATCTTTGCGCCCAAGATGGCGGAACTTCAAATTTTTCGGCCGGATGCCGCCGGCGGGGAATGCAAGGCGCACTTCTACCGGTAGGTAGATTGGTTCTATCCTCTTCGTGACGCCAAGTTGTCGCAGGCAGAGGGGCCATGCTCGCTACGCTCGGGTCCGCGGCTGCTGCTGCTCGGTGGCTCGAGCGGTGGGCCGGACCCGGGGACTCGAGCAGCGCTCCTCGCCCACGAGTGAAAAGGGGGTGGTTTGTTTTGGGAGATAGTTCGTGATGCCACCCACGGGTCGTGGTGATAATGGGCACCACCGCTGCTGGTGACGGGAATCCCGGGAGCGATGGCAAGGAGCAGCTAGGATGTTGGTTCCCCCTCCGTGGGTAGGGGTTGGTGATCCCGGGGCCCGGATGGTGATACGGGGAGGCAGGAAGGCCGGGGTGCAGGGTTGCAGGGGCAGCGCGGCGCGGTGCCAGATGGCACTGTGGTACTCACTCAGGCACAAATTCACATAGTCTCTGGTAAACCAAACGGCTGGATGGACGGGTCCCGCAGCTGGCTGCAGTGTCTTTACTCTCCCCGGACAGATTGATGGTGGCTGTCTTTCCCTGCACCGTTGTGTATGTATCGACTCCGATGGTTTCCCAACGGTAGTCCGCTCCCCGGCGTGTATGTCCTGAAGGATCCCGTTTTGCCCGCAGGCGCTGGCCCTTGGATCTCTAGCCTATGGCGGTGACTGTGTATCCTCTCTGTGTGGACTGTTGCCTTCTGTCGGGTCTTGGGTGTTAGGAAACCCCTGGGGTTTCGGTCACTCTCGGATTTGACCGTTGTCGGCGGCTCCTAGCCTAGTCGGGGTCCGATGGCCCTGCCTTTGTGCTTGGTACAAATCTGCTCCCCGACTTGGTACCGGCGGGCCACCGCCCGTCCCCGGTCCTACGGTTACACTGAGTTGCACCACCTCCTGCAGATGGCCACCACCATCTGCCGACCTTGCTGACAGTGCCTGGGCTCCTACCCAGACACTAACAGTTTCTGTCCTCTCACTTTCAACTCTCAAACGACTCTGTCACTTTTCCCGCCTCCAGACCTGTGAACTCCTCGGTGGGTGGGGCCAACCGCCTGGCTCCGCCCCACCTGGTGTGGACATCAGACCCTGGAAGGAGGCAACAAGGGTTTTGTTTGGCTGATGCAGACTATCCAGGGGAGGGAGTGTGTGTGATGTTATGTTTGTGACTACCTGGCTAGTCCAGGGTGTCACACTAGCTTGGCAGAAGAACATGATTGTGCTCCTCTATTACAGGCTGGGAAAAGCCTGACAATGGAGAACAGAGGCACAGAGTGAGTGCTGATGCTCTGTCGGCGGTCCGGGCTTCAAATGATGGTGCCATTTCTTTGAAGCCCTGACCACCGACAGAGCATCTGGGAGACTTACTGCATCGGCCTGCTCCACCACGCAACCACCACCGCTTCCACTGCCTGCACAGCCCTGCAGCTGCCAGCACTGACTCACCGCCGCTGTCGCCAGCACTGACCCACCGCCGCTGCCAAAACAGCCTCTGCTTCTTGTGACCCCGCTCCACCACCGCCACCCCCTCCAGTAAGAAAACACAGGAGTATAAAATGGACCCCATTTTTCTTTTTTTTTTACCTTTTTTATCTTAAAATTTATGGTGCGTCTTATAATCTGGTGCGTCTTATAAAACAAAAAATACGGTATATTGGAGGAATTTCTACTGCTACTTTGGTACCAGAGCAAAGAAAATTCTACTTGTATGGAAAAGATGTGCAGTTTAAATACATTATTATAGAATAAAATTTGCATCCTGCACTTTTTCTAATATTACATTATGCCTGCGAGCACATGTACTTAGTGAATAATTTTAGTAGAGTGTTTGTAATGTAATATCTTTCTGAAATACATTGTTCGTGACTGCAGAGTTACATGTTCAGTGTTTTAGCGATAGTTATGCATAAATGATGCTCTTTATTTACATTTGGTTTTGACATTTTCGTTTGAACTTGAAAAAAAATCTGAATCCCATGTTTTATGCATCTAATGTAGAAAGTGTGACACGCAAATTAAAGAGAAATGTAACTTTATGTTCATTTTTTGCTTTTCATTAGTGGAAATGACTGTTAGAGTAATGTTCATTGCTCCCAGAAACCCCCGGGTTGCCCACTACAACAGACAGGAGAGCACAGGCATGTACAGATGGGGTAAAACTATGGTTCAGATCATATATACGTTGAAAATGTGATATGAAGATTAGTGCAAAGCAAAATTATGCCAACTGTCAACTTCTTATTCAATAATTTTGGGCATTTGTCACATGGTTTGTATTTTTTTTTTGTAATACCTCCACCCCTGGGTTGGAGATATCTTGTAATATCCACATTCCGAAGAAACAATGCAGTAAATTTGCTTATAGGGCTCTAGGTTTGAGTCAAGAGGTTCCCGTGTCCCATAGGACATGTGAAAACACTGAAATAGTTTGTCAGACTTCTTTGTCAGACTGTATAATTGCTGGGGTCCAACTGCTAAGACCTTACTGATTCTGAGAATGGGTACCAAAGTTCCCTGTGTGATTGAAACATTAAAGGGGTTGTTAACTACTAGAACAATTGCCTCTCAGTCCCCATGTTTGCTCCCATTAAAATAAAAAAGCTGTCACCTCCCATGCTGATGTGGTTCCAGCAGTGTTGACACACGCATTCCCAAGGCTCACGTGAGGTTATGTCAAGGGTGACCTCCACGCCCAATCACCGCAGGCTTCATTCTCCCTGCCTTCGGAAATTTAAGTAATTAACATGAAGTGAGGGACAGATGCAGCTCTCCCCACCCGGGAATCACTTATACATTTGAAGGGCAAAGGGAAGCCGGCGGTGATTGGCCCTCTCGCTATACTTTGTGAAGCAAGGAGTGTGAACTGAGTTGATCTCACAAGTTCACTACAAGTTATTGCCACAGGATCTCGTGATACTTGGTGGGAGAACTATGGGCAGTGAACTATGGGAGTTGAACCCATGACATCACTGCTCGGCCCTGTACGCGGTGGCCGCTCAAACACTACTGTGTGACTCGCTGCTGTGACCTGGGGTGACATCAAGAGGTAATCTCAGTTCACTGCAGTGGTTCTCAAACAGATCAATCCTTGAGGCTGCAATGGCTGCTCTCCCATTTGCCACTGCACCAGGGCAACAGGAAGAGCTAAGTACAGAACCAGGTTTGGTGCATGTTAGATTTGCCACTTCTGGGGCAACTGCGTTCTGTTATTTTTAGGCTGGCAAGGGCCAAATAACCATGGCACTTCCCACCCTAATTATATCAGCCACCAGTTGTCTTCTATTCTTTGGCTGGTTTTGATAAAATTGGGGGGGACCCTATGCCGATTTTTTCAAATAATTAAAAAAAATCAGCATGTGATCCCCTCTATTTTTCAAAACCAGCCAAGGGATAACTGACAGCTGAGGCTTGCAGCTCGCAGATGCTGCTGTACCTGTTCTGGTTATGAATATTACAGGGACTCTGCTCCATTTTTGTTTCCCAGAATTTAGTTATTAACTCTGCTAAATAGCTGTACAAGCTATCTAGCTATCTCTCTATCGATCTTTCTACTGTATCTATTTTCTATTTATCTATCTCTCTATTATCTATCTATCATGTATCTGTCATTTTCTGGCTTTCCACATCTTTTACATATAAAAAAACCACTCATTTCAGTATGATGCGTTTTTTTTCTGTCACCAGTCACACAGATGTCACATGAATGACACACACGGGTGGCCATAAGGATGTCCAAAACGGACAGTGCAACATGTGCATTTTTTACATGAGCATGTGAAGGAAGCTTAAATTAAAGAGAAATGGTGACAGAATGCAGTCTTGTCTGACTGACACCTTGCACTACTTTGAACCATGCTGTGTCACCGTGTTCGGTTCTGTCCATTGCCTCTTGGTTGATGTAAGGGCCTGTGCACATATTGCAGATTTGTCTATTTTTTCTGCTCAGATTTGTCATAATTTCTTGATGCCAGCAAAATGAACGAGAATTCTGAAGTCTCACGCACAAGTTGCTTATTTTCTCCTTGCAGATTTGGTGCAGATTTAAATCTGCAGCACGTCAAGTCTTTTATAATTTTTGCTTTAGATTTCACTAATACTAATGAGTGAGAAAAATCTGCACCAAAAGCACATAAAAACAGGCATCAAAATGCATAAAAAATGCATCAAAAACGTGTTATCTGCCAAGAGATGCAGAAGTGGTGCAGAAAATTCTGTCTCAAATACTTACCTTGTGCACATACCCTAAAGGTTCCTAATGAGGATGATCAGATGCTTTGGCACAACCATATCCTTTATGGCACTCCAACCTTTTAGTGATCGACAACATCTAAAGCTTTTCTGTAGTCGATGATGCAAAAATAGAGTTGTATCCTTTGGTCTTTTCTATTATTCATCTAATGTTAGCAATTATATCTCTTATTCCGCTACTTTTTCTGAATTCTGTTTGTTCCTCTGGCTTCTCTTTGTCATAGTAAGGCTGTAGTACGTTGTTGGCGTGAGTTATAAGTACAATAGTCTGATAGTTTCTACAGTTGGCAGCATCTCCCTTGTTCAGAATAGGAATAAACACCAATCTTTTCTAGTCTTTGGGCCATTTACCATTTGTCCATATCTGTTGACACAGGCATGTGATTACACATAAACTGCTGCTTCAGAAGACTTTATTAGCTCTACTGGAACATTGTCACATGCAGGTGCTTTGATTTTTGACTGTAGTCTTATCGCAGCAACAGCTTCATCCTTCAAGAAGTTAAGTTTGCTATTATTACCCATCTAAGTTTCTTCCCGTATCACTGAGTCCTTCTCGTAGAGGTGGCCCGTGTATTCTTTCCTTCTTTGCTTGATCTGTTACGCCTCAGTTTGTTGACATCTTTTAACATTCTTGATTCAAACTTTCATCGTATCTCTTTGATATTTTGGTATGCCTCCTTGGTTTTGCCCTTCAGATGTTTGTTTTCTATCGCTATACAAATCTTTTGGTAATAAAGCTCTCTGTCTGCTCAAATGGTTTTGTTTAGTCTTTTACTGATGTTGTCTGTGTCCTGCTTGTTAACTTTTGTTTTTGTCATTCATCTTTCTTCAATGATTGTTAGGGCCTCTTCTGTTAACCAGGCCGTGAGGGTCTTTTCTACCTCTTGTTTATTGTTTTTCTGGTTTCTTTGGTAACAATAGCCTTTATATGTATCCATAATATTATATTATAATAATAATATATTATAATATAATATGTGTCTAGTGCGATAAATCGGTTGTGCAGACCATTCCAAAAAAAAAGAGGTATGTTGGTCAAATATTTTCGCAGACTCTAATCTTTGCTGTCAAAAGTTAAAGATCAGTTCATCAGTCAGTTCCTGACCCTGTTTTCGCAATATTGACTGACGACCTCAAACTTTCACAAACACATATGTAGTCAATCTGATTTTTATAGGCCCCATTCGGTGATGTCCATGTGTAGAGTCTCCGTTTGTGATATTGGAAGAAGGTGTTCATGATGGACAGATGCCAAAACAAGACTTCATTTACACAGGGGACCTCAATTTCATGATCATTAACCCAGTTATTGAACTCCAGCGATCATTCATTTAACATCTACAAGTGCATTTAAATAAATTAGAATATAATCAAAAAGCTAATTTATTTCAGTAATTCAATAAAAGGAAATGCATATATTATATAGAGTCATTATACACAGAATGATTTATTTCAAGTATTTATTTCTGTTAATGTTGTTGATTATGGCTTATAGTCAATGAAAACCCAAAAGTCATTATCACAGAAAATTAGAATAATTACCACAAAACAACTTCAAAGGTTTCCTAAGCATTTAATACGGTGCCTTAGTCTGGTTCAGTAGGCTACACAATCATGGGGAAGACTGCTGACTTGACAGATGTCCAGAACTCAATCATTGACACACTCCACAAGAAGAGTAAGCCAAAAAAGGTCATTGCTAAACAAGCTGGCTATTCACAGAGTGCTGTATCCAAGCAAAATATTGGAAGGTTGAGATTAAGGAAAAAGTGAGGTAGAAAAAGATGCACAAGCAACTGGGATAACCACAGCCTTAATAGGATTGTTAGAAAAGGCCATTAAAAAATTTTGGGGAGATTCACAAAGAGTGGACTGCTGCTGGAGTCAGTGCTTCAAGAGCCATCACACACAGACGTATCCCGGACATAGGTTATAAATGTTGTATTCCTTGTGTCGTGCCACTTATGACCAATAGACAACGCCAGAAGCATCTTACCTGGGCCAAGGAGAAAAAAAACTGGACTGTTGCTCAGTGGTCCAAGGTGTTGTTTTCAGATGAAAGTAAATGTTGCATTTCATTTGGAAATCAAGGTCCCAGACTCTGGAGGAAGAGTGGAGAGGTCACAATCCAAGCTGCTTGAGGTCTAGTGTGAAGGTTCCACAATCAGTGATGGTTTGGGGAGCCATGTCATCTGCTGTTGTAGGTCCACTGTGTTTTACCAAGACCAAAGTTAGCACAGCCATCTACCAGGAAATTTTAGAGCATTTCATGTTTCCCTCTGCCGACAAGCTTTTTGGAGATGGAAATTCCATTTTCCAGCAGGACTTGGCAATTGTCCACACTGCCAAAAGTACCAATACCTGGTTTAATAACCACAACCACAGTATCACTGTTCTTGATTGGCCAGTAGAGTTGAGCGCGGTTCGTGGTTCGTGGTTCTCCAGTTCGCGGCTCGAGTGATTTTGGGGCATGTTCTAGATCGAACTAGAACTCGAGCTTTTTGCAAAAGCTCGGTAGTTCTAGAAACGTTCGAGAACGGTTCTAGCAGCCAAAAAACAGCTAAATCATAGCTTGGTTTCTGCTGTAATAGTGTAAGTCACTCTGTGAATCAAACTATTATCACATTTCAGTGTATAGTGTGCGTGAACAGCGCCTTCAGATCACTGCTGTTTCTATAATGGCGATCGCCATTTTTTTTTTTTTTTTTTCTTGTCTTCCTTCCCTAAGCGCGCGCGTCTTGTGGGGCGGGCCAGCATGTCAGCCAATCCCAGACACACACACAGCTAAGTGGACTTTGAGCCAGAGAAGCAACGGCATGTGTGATAGGATCTGCATGTCACATGTCCCTGCATTATAAAACCGGACATTTTCTTCACAAACGCCATTATCTGCCTTCTGCGTCTTTGGTGTCAGACATCACTGTCGCAGCTCCGTCTTCCTGAGTCCTATAGCCGATACAGCTGTATGCGCTGCATACACAGCGTTAGACAGCTTAGGGAGAGCACTTTATAGCAGTCCTTTTAAGGGCTCCAACCGGCAGGGTCAGAGAGCCATAGGTGACAGGTCCTGCAAACAGCAACAGCGTCTGTGTAGCCCAGGTCAGGGATTTCCTACCTGCATTTCACCATTAGGAGGGAATAGAAAGGCAGTCTTCCATTCCTCTACCCAGAGCACCACAATCCTGCCACTGTACCCTCTTGTCCTCTGCACACTCCAACTGATAACTAAGCCATTATACTAGCAAACACTCAGTGTACCTAGTGGCATCCTATACGTGGCTATTGGACTTTGCTATAGTCCCACTAGTGCAAAGACATTTGCAGAGCGCGTCTGCCTGCATTGCACACTACAACTCATTCTAACCAAGCCATTATACTAGCAAACACTCAGTGTACCTAGTGGCATCCTATAGGTGGCTATTGGACTTTGCTATAGTCCCACTAGTGCAAAGACATTTGAAGAGCGCGTCTGCCTGCGTTGCACACTACAACTCATTCTAACCAAGCCATTATACTAGCAAACACTCAGTGTACCTAGTGGCATCCTATACGTGGCTATTGGACTTTGCTATAGTCCCACTAGTGCAAAGACATTTGCAGAGCGCGTCTGCCTGCGTTGCACACTACAACTCATTCTAACCAAGCCATTATACTAGCAAACACTCAGTGTACCTAGTGGCATCCTATACGTGGCTATTGGACTTTGCTATAGTCCCACTAGTGCAAAGACATTTGCAGAGCGCGTCTGCCTGCGTTGCACACTACAACTCATTCTAACCAAGCCATTATACTAGCAAACACTCAGTGTACCTAGTGGCATCCTATACGTGGCTATTGGACTTTGCTATAGTCCCACTAGTGCAAAGACATTTGCAGAGCGCGTCTGCCTGCGTTGCACACTACAACTCATTCTAACCAAGCCATTATACTAGCAAACACTCAGTGTACCTAGTGGCATCCTATACGTGGCTATTGGACTTTGCTATAGTCCCACTAGTGCAAAGACATTTGCAGAGCGCGTCTGCCTGCGTTGCACACTACAACTCATTCTAACCAAGCCATTATACTAGCAAACACTCAGTGTACCTAGTGGCATCCTATACGTGGCTATTGGACTTTGCTATAGTCCCACTAGTGCAAAGACATTTGCAGAGCGCGTCTGCCTGCGTTGCACACTACAACTCATTCTAACCAAGCCATTATACTAGCAAACACTCAGTGTACCTAGTGGCATCCTATACGTGGCTATTGGACTTTGCTATAGTCCCACTAGTGCAAAGACATTTGCAGAGCGCGTCTGCCTGCGTTGCACACTACAACTCATTCTAACCAAGCCATTATACTAGCAAACACTCAGTGTACCTAGTGGCATCCTATACGTGGCTATTGGACTTTGCTATAGTCCCACTAGTGCAAAGACATTTGCAGAGCGCGTCTGCCTGCGTTGCACACTACAACTCATTCTAACCAAGCCATTATACTAGCAAACACTCAGTGTACCTAGTGGCATCCTATACGTGGCTATTGGACTTTGCTATAGTCCCACTAGTGCAAAGACATTTGCAGAGCGCGTCTGCCTGCGTTGCACACTACAACTCATTCTAACCAAGCCATTATACTAGCAAACACTCAGTGTACCTAGTGGCATCCTATACGTGGCTATTGGACTTTGCTATAGTCCCACTAGTGCAAAGACATTTGCAGAGCGCGTCTGCCTGCGTTGCACACTACAACTCATTCTAACCAAGCCATTATACTAGCAAACACTCAGTGTACCTAGTGGCATCCTATACGTGGCTATTGGACTTTGCTATAGTCCCACTAGTGCAAAGACATTTGCAGAGCGCGTCTGCCTGCGTTGCACACTACAACTCATTCTAACCAAGCCATTATACTAGCAAACACTCAGTGTACCTAGTGGCATCCTATACGTGGCTATTGGACTTTGCTATAGTCCCACTAGTGCAAAGACATTTGCAGAGCGCGTCTGCCTGCGTTGCACACTACAACTCATTCTAACCAAGCCATTATACTAGCAAACACTCAGTGTACCTAGTGGCATCCTATACGTGGCTATTGGACTTTGCTATAGTCCCACTAGTGCAAAGACATTTGCAGAGCGCGTCTGCCTGCGTTGCACACTACAACTCATTCTAACCAAGCCATTATACTAGCAAACACTCAGTGTACCTAGTGGCATCCTATACGTGGCTATTGGACTTTGCTATAGTCCCACTAGTGCAAAGACATTTGCAGAGCGCGTCTGCCTGCGTTGCACACTACAACTCATTCTAACCAAGCCATTATACTAGCAAACACTCAGTGTACCTAGTGGCATCCTATACGTGGCTATTGGACTTTGCTATAGTCCCACTAGTGCAAAGACATTTGCAGAGCGCGTCTGCCTGCGTTGCACACTACAACTCATTCTAACCAAGCCATTATACTAGCAAACACTCAGTGTACCTAGTGGCATCCTATACGTGGCTATTGGACTTTGCTATAGTCCCACTAGTGCAAAGACATTTGCAGAGCGCGTCTGCCTGCGTTGCACACTACAACTCATTCTAACCAAGCCATTATACTAGCAAACACTCAGTGTACCTAGTGGCATCCTATACGTGGCTATTGGACTTTGCTATAGTCCCACTAGTGCAAAGACATTTGCAGAGCGCGTCTGCCTGCGTTGCACACTACAACTCATTCTAACCAAGCCATTATACTAGCAAACACTCAGTGTACCTAGTGGCATCCTATACGTGGCTATTGGACTTTGCTATAGTCCCACTAGTGCAAAGACATTTGCAGAGCGCGTCTGCCTGCGTTGCACACTACAACTCATTCTAACCAAGCCATTATACTAGCAAACACTCAGTGTACCTAGTGGCATCCTATACGTGGCTATTGGACTTTGCTATAGTCCCACTAGTGCAAAGACATTTGCAGAGCGCGTCTGCCTGCGTTGCACACTACAACTCATTCTAACCAAGCCATTATACTAGCAAACACTCAGTGTACCTAGTGGCATCCTATACGTGGCTATTGGACTTTGCTATAGTCCCACTAGTGCAAAGACATTTGCAGAGCGCGTCTGCCTGCGTTGCACACTACAACTCATTCTAACCAAGCCATTATACTAGCAAACACTCAGTGTACCTAGTGGCATCCTATACGTGGCTATTGGACTTTGCTATAGTCCCACTAGTGCAAAGACATTTGCAGAGCGCGTCTGCCTGCGTTGCACACTACAACTCATTCTAACCAAGCCATTATACTAGCAAACACTCAGTGTACCTAGTGGCATCCTATACGTGGCTATTGGACTTTGCTATAGTCCCACTAGTGCAAAGACATTTGCAGCACGTCTGCCTGCGTTGCACACTCCAACTAATTATAACTAAGTTGCATTGTCAGGGATATTTATTCTTTATTATTCTGCTGTTAATAAAGCTAGACCACCACTGCAATCTTCACCACCTCTCAATTTTTACTACCACATTTTCAGTCCACAATCTTGTCGCAATCAACATGAGTGGCAAAATGACAGATGCTGGTGGAAAGGGGAAGAGGCGTGGTGGAAAAGGCAAAAAAGGTTTTGTCCGTGGGGAAGGTGGCAAAGCTCCATTATCATCTGCTGAAGATAGACCATCTACCAGCAAAAGTAAGATGTCTACTACTTACCGTGGACAATCCGATGTGCTCCCTTTGTTACGGACACGAACAACAGGAACAAAGGTAGATGATGGGCAAAAAAGGAAAATGCTTGAATGGATCTCAAGTGGTCCAACAAGTGCCCTCTCTGCCACTTCAAGTACCGCATCCAAAAAACACCAGTCCTCTGAGTTGTCATCCCAATCAAACTTGCTTTCTCCCAGCTCTGAAGTCTCCATCAGCCCTGCACAGTATGGTGGAACTGAGATGGCTGAGTCTGCAGAGCTGTTCAGTCACACTATAGCCTGGGAATCAGAGGTCTGCTCCCAAGCTACAGTGAGTACAGAACAGGAAATGGTCTGCAGTGATGCCCAGAACCTTTGTGACTCAGATTCAGGCCGTGAGGACCAAGTTTCTGAGCATAATGTTGACCCTTTGTCACAAACTGTAACACCTGTGGTTATAGACAATGAGGAACATACTGATGAAGATGAGACGCAGATACCCGATTGGGATGACAACTTAAATATTCCGTCAGGGCAAGAAGAGGCTCGGTCTGAGGGGGAGGGGAGTGCAAACACAACAATTGATGATGACGTTCTAGATCCCACCTACTGTCAACCCCCAGTCAGGCACTCGAGGAGGTCAACAGAGGCGGTGGAGGAGGATGCAACCGACGACGAAGTTACCTTGCGCCTTCCTGGACAGAGTCGGAGCACTGGTAGCACGTCTACAACTGCATCCTCAGCCACCACTCTGCCTATGAGCATTATTCGGGGTGGATCAACAGGTCGCATGGCCTCTAAGCCTTGCCTAGCCTGGTCCTTTTTTCACATCGAAAAAGATCGCCCAACTCATGTGATATGTAACATTTGTCATGATTCTGTTAGTAGAGGTCAAAACCTCAGCAGTTTGACAACTTCTTCCATGAATCGTCACATGACTAAATATCATAAGTCCCGGTGGGAAGCTCACCGTGCTGCAATGCGGCCTAGTGGAGCGAACCATCCACCGCCCGCCCCTTCCACTGCATCCGCGCGCTCTTCATCTTCTAGGACTGTGGGGACAGCTGCCACACCTGTTTTTCCACGCAAAACTTCCACCACTGTAACCGCAACAGGCAGTTTGCTTGTAAGGTCGTCAGTTGGTTTGGAAGGGGAAACAAGTGAGTGTGTACAGCTCTCTCAGACATCGATAGCACCAACGTTGGATGAAGGCAACATCATGTCTCCGCCTGCACTTTCCTCACAAACCTGCATTTTTCAAGGGACACCCTACTCAACACCGTCTACACACAGCAGCCAGATCTCTGTCCCTCAGATGTGGTCAAATAAAAGGCCACTTCCTCCGACCCATGACAAAGCTAAGAGGTTGACTCTATCCCTCTGTAAGCTGTTGGCTACCGAAATGCTGCCTTTCCGCCTAGTGGACACACAGGATTTTAGAGACCTTATGTCTGTCGCTGTGCCCCAGTACCAGATGCCTAGTCGCCACTACTTCTCTAAGAAAGGTGTGCCCGCGCTACACCAGCATGTCGCACACAACATCACCGCTTCCTTGAGAAACTCTGTGTGTGAACGGGTGCATTTCACCACCGATACTTGGACCAGTAAGCATGGACAGGGACGTTACATGTCGCTGACTGGGCACTGGGTAACTATGGTGATAGATGGTGAAGGGTCTGCTGCACAAGTCTTGCCGTCCCCACGACTTGTGTGTCAATCCTCTGTCTGTCCAAGTTCCGCCACTGCTTCTGCATCCTCCACCTCATCTGGGTCCTCCACCTCCGCCCCAAGCCTGCCTGGTCAGGCCACCAGCGTTCTCACTGCGCAGAAGGAATCACGCACCCCTCATTACTATGCTGGCAGCAGAGCGCAACGGCATCAGGCGGTCTTTAGCTTGACATGTCTTGGTAATAAGAGTCACACAGCTGAGGAGTTGTGGTCAGCTTTGCGGTCCGAGTTTAATAAATGGTTGTCTCCACTCAAACTGCAGCCTGGTAAGGCCGTGTGCGACAATGCTGCAAACCTGGGTGCGGCACTTCGCCTGGGCAAGGTGACACACGTACCTTGTATGGCTCACGTGTTGAACCTTGTCGTGCAGCAATTTTTAACACACTATCCCGGCCTAGATGGCCTTCTGAACAGGGCACGAAAACTGTCAGCTCACTTCCGCCGTTCAAGCGCCGCAGCAGAGCGACTTGCATCGCTCCAGAAGTCTTTCGGCCTGCCGGTTCATCGCCTGAAATGCGATGTGGCGACACGCTGGAATTCAACTCTCCACATGTTACAGCGACTGTGGCAGCACCGCAGAGCCCTGGTGCAATACGTCATGACGTATAGCCTGGGCCAACGAGATGCAGAGGTGGGGCAGATCACCCTGATGGAGTGGTCTCAGATCAAGGACCTATGCACCCTTCTGCACAGTTTCGACATGGCGACGAATATGTTTAGCTCTGACAATGCCATTATCAGCATGACGATTCCAGTCATTTACATGCTGGAGCACACGCTAAACACTATTCGGAGTCAGGGGGTGGGACAACATGAAGGGGAGGAACTACAGGAGGATTCATATGCGCAAGGGACAACAACATCACGAAGGTCCAGACGTTCATCATCACCAACGCAGCAGGCATGGGACCATGGGGGACAGGGATCGACAAGGGCGCATAGTAGCAGGCGAAATGTTGAGCAAGGTGCAGGAGAACATGAAGAAATGGAGGACGAACTGTCCATGGACATGGAAGACTCAGCGGATGAGGGAGACCTTGGTCAAATTTCAGTTGAAAGAGGTTGGGGTCAGATGTCAGAGGAAGAAAGAACGGGTAGCACCTCTATGCCACAAACACAGCATGGACTTGGTCCGCATGGCTGCGCAAGACACATGAGTGCCTTTTTGTTGCACTACCTCCAACATGACAGTCGTATTGTCAAAATTAGAAGTGATGATGACTACTGGATTGCCACACTATTAGATCCCCGGTACAAGTCCAAATTTTGTGACATAATTCCAGCCATAGAAAGGGACGCACGTATGCAGGAGTATCAGCAGAAGCTGTTACTAGATCTTAGCTCGGCTTTTCCACCAAACAACCGTGCAGGTGCAGGGAGTGAAGCTCCCAGTTGTAACTTGACAAACATGGGACGGTCTCGTCATCTTCAACAGTCTACCCGTACCAGTAGGACCTTTTCTGGTGCCGGTAACAGCAATTTTATGGAATCTTTTCATAATTTTTTTAGACCCTCTTTTGCAAGGCCACCAGAGACAACAAGTCTGACACATAGTCAACGGCTGGAGAGGATGATACAGGAGTATCTCCAAATGAACATCGATGCCATGACTGTGCAACTGGAGCCTTGCTCCTTTTGGGCTTCAAACCTACAAAAATGGCCAGAGCTCGCAACTTACGCCTTGGAGATTTTGTCGTGTCCAGCTGCCAGCGTTGTCTCTGAACGTGTATTCAGTGCTGCTGGGTGTGTGCTGACAGATAAGCGCACGCGTCTGTCCAGTGACAATGTGGACAGACTGACGTTCATCAAAATGAACAAGTCATGGATCCAGAAGGAATTTACTACCCCTGTGTCATCCTGGGGAGAGTAAATGCTTGTGGATTTGGAATGTGCTTGATGCAAATCAAAACATCCTGTTTGCAACTAGGGCCCAAGTGCTGCCACTGATGGGGTGGGTGTCTGTGTGGCCCAATTTTTGGAAAAAAGGGAGACTCCGCTTGGAGTAACCCTTGCTTGCTGTGTTTTTAAAAGAAGCCAAGATGAACAGAGCTGGGATCAGGAAAGACTTTGCTACCTACCCCGGTGTCATCCTGGGGACGGCTAAGAATAGCGTATTTTTGAATGTGCTTGATGCAAATCAAAACATCCTGTTTGCAACTAGGGCCCAAGTGCTGCCACTGATGGGGTGGGTGTCTGTGTGGCCCAATTTTTGGAAAAAAGGGAGACTCCGCTTGGAGTAACCCTTGCTTGCTGTGTTTTTAAAAGAAGCCAAGATGAACAGAGCTGGGATCAGGAAAGACTTTGCTACCTACCCCGGTGTCATCCTGGGGACGGCTAAGAATAGCGTATTTTTGAATGTGCTTGATGCAAATCAAAACATCCTGTTTGCAACTAGGGCCCAAGTGCTGCCACTGATGTGGTGGGTGTCTGTGTGGCCCAATTTTTGGAAAAAAGGGAGACTCCGCTTGGAGTAACCCTTGCTTGCTGTGTTTTTAAAAGAAGCCAAGATGAACAGAGCTGGGATCAGGAAAGACTTTGCTACCTACCCCGGTGTCATCCTGGGGACGGATAAGAATGGCGTATTTTTGAATGTGCTTGATGCAAATCTAGCTGTGAAGTGTACAACTGGGGCACAACTGCTGCCACTGAATGGGTGGGTGTGTGTGGGGCCCAATTTTTGGAAAAAAGGGGAGACTCCGCTTGGAGTAACCCTTGCTTACATTGTTTTTAAAAGAAGCCAAGATGAACAAGTCATGGGTCAGCAAAGACTTTGCTACCTACCCCAGTGTCATCCTGGGGACGGCTAAGAATAGCGTATTTTTGAATGTGCTTGATGCAAATCAAAACATCCTGTTTGCAACTAGGGCCCAAGTGCTGCCACTGATGGGGTGGGTGTCTGTGTGGCCCAATTTTTGGAAAAAAGGGAGACTCCGCTTGGAGTAACCCTTGCTTGCTGTGTTTTTAAAAGAAGCCAAGATGAACAGAGCTGGGATCAGGAAAGACTTTGCTACCTACCCCGGTGTCATCCTGGGGACGGCTAAGAATAGCGTATTTTTGAATGTGCTTGATGCAAATCAAAACATCCTGTTTGCAACTAGGGCCCAAGTGCTGCCACTGATGGGGTGGGTGTCTGTGTGGCCCAATTTTTGGAAAAAAGGGAGACTCCGCTTGGAGTAACCCTTGCTTGCTGTGTTTTTAAAAGAAGCCAAGATGAACAGAGCTGGGATCAGGAAAGACTTTGCTACCTACCCCGGTGTCATCCTGGGGACGGCTAAGAATAGCGTATTTTTGAATGTGCTTGATGCAAATCAAAACATCCTGTTTGCAACTAGGGCCCAAGTGCTGCCACTGATGGGGTGGGTGTCTGTGTGGCCCAATTTTTGGAAAAAAGGGAGACTCCGCTTGGAGTAACCCTTGCTTGCTGTGTTTTTAAAAGAAGCCAAGATGAACAGAGCTGGGATCAGGAAAGACTTTGCTACCTACCCCGGTGTCATCCTGGGGACGGCTAAGAATAGCGTATTTTTGAATGTGCTTGATGCAAATCAAAACATCCTGTTTGCAACTAGGGCCCAAGTGCTGCCACTGATGTGGTGGGTGTCTGTGTGGCCCAATTTTTGGAAAAAAGGGAGTCTCCGCTTGGAGTAACCCTTGCTTGCTGTGTTTTTAAAAGAAGCCAAGATGAACAGAGCTGGGATCAGGAAAGACTTTGCTACCTACCCCGGTGTCATCCTGGGGACGGATAAGAATGGCGTATTTTTGAATGTGCTTGATGCAAATCTAGCTGTGAAGTGTACAACTGGGGCACAACTGCTGCCACTGAATGGGTGGGTGTGTGTGGGGCCCAATTTTTGGAAAAAAGGGGAGACTCCGCTTGGAGTAACCCTTGCTTACATTGTTTTTAAAAGAAGCCAAGATGAACAAGTCATGGGTCAGCAAAGACTTTGCTACCTACCCCAGTGTCATCCTGGGGACGGCTAAGAATAGCGTATTTTTGAATGTGCTTGATGCAAATCAAAACATCCTGTTTGCAACTAGGGCCCAAGTGCTGCCACTGATGGGGTGGGTGTCTGTGTGGCCCAATTTTTGGAAAAAAGGGAGACTCCGCTTGGAGTAACCCTTGCTTGCTGTGTTTTTAAAAGAAGCCAAGATGAACAGAGCTGGGATCAGGAAAGACTTTGCTACCTACCCCGGTGTCATCCTGGGGACGGCTAAGAATAGCGTATTTTTGAATGTGCTTGATGCAAATCAAAACATCCTGTTTGCAACTAGGGCCCAAGTGCTGCCACTGATGGGGTGGGTGTCTGTGTGGCCCAATTTTTGGAAAAAAGGGAGACTCCGCTTGGAGTAACCCTTGCTTGCTGTGTTTTTAAAAGAAGCCAAGATGAACAGAGCTGGGATCAGGAAAGACTTTGCTACCTACCCCGGTGTCATCCTGGGGACGGTTAAGAATAGCGTATTTTTGAATGTGCTTGATGCAAATCTAGCTGTGAAGTGTACAACTGGGGCACAACTGCTGCCACTGAAGGGGTGGGTGTGTGTGGGGCCCAATTTTTGGAAAAAAGGGAGACTCCGCTTGGAGTAACCCTTGCTTGCTGTGTTTTTAAAAGAAGCCAAGATGAACAGAGCTGGGATCAGGAAAGACTTTGCTACCTACCCCGGTGTCATCCTGGGGACGGATAAGAATGGCGTATTTTTGAATGTGCTTGATGCAAATCTAGCTGTGAAGTGTACAACTGGGGCACAACTGCTGCCACTGAATGGGTGGGTGTGTGTGGGGCCCAATTTTTGGAAAAAAGGGGAGACTCCGCTTGGAGTAACCCTTGCTTACATTGTTTTTAAAAGAAGCCAAGATGAACAAGTCATGGGTCAGCAAAGACTTTGCTACCTACCCCAGTGTCATCCTGGGGACGGCTAAGAATAGCGTATTTTTGAATGTGCTTGATGCAAATCAAAACATCCTGTTTGCAACTAGGGCCCAAGTGCTGCCACTGATGGGGTGGGTGTCTGTGTGGCCCAATTTTTGGAAAAAAGGGAGACTCCGCTTGGAGTAACCCTTGCTTGCTGTGTTTTTAAAAGAAGCCAAGATGAACAGAGCTGGGATCAGGAAAGACTTTGCTACCTACCCCGGTGTCATCCTGTGGACGGCTAAGAATAGCGTATTTTTGAATGTGCTTGATGCAAATCAAAACATCCTGTTTGCAACTAGGGCCCAAGTGCTGCCACTGATGGGGTGGGTGTCTGTGTGGCCCAATTTTTGGAAAAAAGGGAGACTCCGCTTGGAGTAACCCTTGCTTACATTGTTTTTAAAAGAAGCCAAGATGAACAAGTCATGGGTCAGCAAAGACTTTGCTACCTACCCCGGTGTCATCCTGGGGACGGCTAAGAATAGCGTATTTTTGAATGTGCTTGATGCAAATCAAAACATCCTGTTTGCAACTAGGGCCCAAGTGCTGCCACTGATGGGGTGGGTGTCTGTGTGGCCCAATTTTTGGAAAAAAGGGAGACTCCGCTTGGAGTAACCCTTGCTTGCTGTGTTTTTAAAAGAAGCCAAGATGAACAGAGCTGGGATCAGGAAAGACTTTGCTACCTACCCCGGTGTCATCCTGGGGACGGCTAAGAATAGCGTATTTTTGAATGTGCTTGATGCAAATCAAAACATCCTGTTTGCAACTAGGGCCCAAGTGCTGCCACTGATGGGGTGGGTGTCTGTGTGGCCCAATTTTTGGAAAAAAGGGAGACTCCGCTTGGAGTAACCCTTGCTTGCTGTGTTTTTAAAAGAAGCCAAGATGAACAGAGCTGGGATCAGGAAAGACTTTGCTACCTACCCCGGTGTCATCCTGGGGACGGCTAAGAATAGCGTATTTTTGAATGTGCTTGATGCAAATCAAAACATCCTGTTTGCAACTAGGGCCCAAGTGCTGCCACTGATGGGGTGGGTGTCTGTGTGGCCCAATTTTTGGAAAAAAGGGAGACTCCGCTTGGAGTAACCCTTGCTTACATTGTTTTTAAAAGAAGCCAAGATGAACAAGTCATGGGTCAGCAAAGACTTTGCTACCTACCCCGGTGTCATCCTGGGGACGGCTAAGAATAGCGTATTTTTGAATGTGCTTGATGCAAATCAAAACATCCTGTTTGCAACTAGGGCCCAAGTGCTGCCACTGATGTGGTGGGTGTCTGTGTGGCCCAATTTTTGGAAAAAAGGGAGACTCCGCTTGGAGTAACCCTTGCTTACATTGTTTTTAAAAGAAGCCAAGATGAACAAGTCATGGGTCAGCAAAGACTTTGCTACCTACCCCGGTGTCATCCTGTGGACGGCTAAGAATAGCGTATTTTTGAATGTGCTTGATGCAAATCAAAACATCCTGTTTGCAACTAGGGCCCAAGTGCTGCCACTGATGGGGTGGGTGTCTGTGTGGCCCAATTTTTGGAAAAAAGGGAGACTCCGCTTGGAGTAACCCTTGCTTACATTGTTTTTAAAAGAAGCCAAGATGAACAAGTCATGGGTCAGCAAAGACTTTGCTACCTACCCCGGTGTCATCCTGGGGACGGCTAAGAATAGCGTATTTTTGAATGTGCTTGATGCAAATCAAAACATCCTGTTTGCAACTAGGGCCCAAGTGCTGCCACTGATGGGGTGGGTGTCTGTGTGGCCCAATTTTTGGAAAAAAGGGAGACTCCGCTTGGAGTAACCCTTGCTTGCTGTGTTTTTAAAAGAAGCCAAGATGAACAGAGCTGGGATCAGGAAAGACTTTGCTACCTACCCCGGTGTCATCCTGGGGACGGTTAAGAATAGCGTATTTTTGAATGTGCTTGATGCAAATCTAGCTGTGAAGTGTACAACTGGGGCCCAAGTGCTGCCACTGAAGGGGTGGGTGTGTGTGGGGCCCAATTTTTGGAAAAAAGGGAGACTCCGCTTGGAGTAACCCTTGCTTGCTGTGTTTTTAAAAGAAGCCAAGATGAACAGAGCTGGGATCAGGAAAGACTTTGCTACCTACCCCGGTGTCATCCTGGGGACGGATAAGAATGGCGTATTTTTGAATGTGCTTGATGCAAATCTAGCTGTGAAGTGTACAACTGGGGCACAACTGCTGCCACTGAAGGGGTGGGTGTGTGGGGCCCAATTTTTGGAAAAAAGGGAGACTCCGCTTGGAGTCACCTTGCGGTGTTTTACATGACTTTAGAAGGGCGTGCCATGCCTATATCTGTGTGTCCTCCTCTTTTTCCTTGTCCAGCTGTTTTGTTTTCGCATGAGTACATGTCCTTGTCACTTTCCCATGTGTTTGTGTTGTGTTGTGAGTTGTTTGTCACCTTTTGGACACCTTTGAGGGTGTTTTCTAGGTGTTTTACTGTGTTTGTGATTGCCTGCCATTGTTTCCTATGGGCTCGAGTTCGGTTCGTCGAACGTTCGACGAGCCGAACTCGAGCCAGACCCCCCGTTCGGCGAACCGCCTCGAGCCGAACCGGGACCGGTTCGCTCATCTCTATTGGCCAGCAAACTTGCCTGACCTAAACCCCATAGAGAATCTCCGGGGTATTGTCAAGAGGAAGTTGAGAGACACCAGACCCAACAATGCAGATTAGCTGAAGGCTGCTATAAAAGCAACCTGGGTTCCATAACACCTCAGCAGTGCCACGCCGCATTGGTGCAGTAATTCATGCAGAAGGAGCCCCGACCAAGTATTGAGGCATTTAATGTACAGACTTTTCAGTAAACCAACATTTCTGAGTTTAAAATAATTTTTTCAGTTGGTCTTATATTATATTCTAATTTTCTGAGATAATGACTTTTGGGTTTTCATTGGCTGTAAGCCAAAATCATCAACATTAAAAGAAAAATACACTAGGAATAGATCCCTCTGTGTGTAATGACTCTATATAATATATGCGTTTCCCTTTTTGTATTGAATTTCTGAAATAAATTAACTTTTTGATGATATTCTAATTCATTGAGATGCACCTGTATTTTATGGATAGGGGATATGTAGTGTTTATGGTACATCACATTTCGGATTGTAGGTGTACAATAACTACACCCAGTAAATACACTTTAAAGTTTTTGAATGAAGTGGACAAAATATGCCTAGCGATGTATGCAAAGCAAAACTACACTTTGCAATCACTTGCATGGATAAGAGATCACCTGGTAGAGGCCATATGACCCCATTCGTTAAAAATAAGTCATGGAGTCTATAGGTAATATAGTAGATTGGCAAAGTGGAATAATTGAGGTTTAGAAAGTTCCATTTTGCATGTGTTACTGAAGGTTTGCTTTTTGGCCACCAATCTGGACACGGAAGAGACTTTGAAGTCATTTAGAGTAAAATAAAATGCTCAGTATATTTGCTTTATTACCACGTTGTATTTCCTTGTACTTTTTCTATCACGTCTTTAAATTGCATGCCTGGACCAAATATTGAAAGCTTTTCTCAAGCCAGGGAAATGTTCATACCTCTGTGCATTAATACGAGTATGTCGCTCCCCAGGAAAATTCCAGATAGAAATTTGTCACAATTGCATGCAATATAAATTCCCATAAGAGAATTTCTTACAATGAATCTGTCAATGGTTGTCTAATAGCAAATGCATCAAATGTACACCGACAAAAAATGAACAGTAACAGTGTTGAACTTTTGTAAAACGTTGACTCCATATTCTCTTTTAATATAGTATTTTGTGTGGAGTGGCTCTCGACACATCCTTGGTCAAATGCATCGAGAAACATACAGCTCAACAGAAAAAGGTTCAGACTGATAAAGTGTTCTAAAAGACATTTGTTTCTATTGTCCATTACAACCAATCACAGCTTAACTTGAAGTTTTGAAAAGCATTATGTGAGCAACAAAGACGTTTTTAGACGGTTTCATAAATCTCCCACATAATATTTTGCTCTTTTGGTAGCAGAAGTGCACTTCTGAATAATCTTATCTCTAAAAAGGTTTCTTAAAGTCAGATATTCAAGGAACCAGGTGTCTTGTGTAACTCTAAAGCTAAGACTAAAAGGGCTGTTCCATCTCCTCAAGTTTTTAACTATTCAACAGATTGGTGATAACTTGCCTATTGTTAGGGGTCTGATAGTTGTCTATGAACCTGTTTCTGGCAGATCCACAAACAACGAATACAGCAGTTGTGTACATTGTCAGACTCTTACCTACTTTGAAAAGCTTCAAAAGGAACCTGAAGACCCACCTTTTCCACCAAGCCTACAACCTGCCGTAACCCTCAGTCTGATATAGCACCGCATGACCATCTCTACCCTCACCTACTGTATCCTCACCCATCCCTTGTAGACTGTGAGCCCTCATGGGCAGGGTCCTCTCTTCACTCATACTTGTTTTCACCTTCCTGGCAAGGCTAATTTTTTCAATTGTGACCAGTGTCAGTATATAAGCTAATAACTCTGGAACACTTCAAAAAATTCCAGTGAAGCTGAATTTTTTTTTTGGGACATATTGTACTCCATGTTAGTCATAAATTTAGGACAATACTTTTTGCATTGATATTAAATGGAAAAGCATAATACACTAACCCCCCCAGAGGGATTCACCATAGACACATGGACCATAGCATGATTATGAGAGAAAAAAGAATGTGCCAAAAACAAAGGGATCACCCAAAAAATATAAACTTTACTAGGACAATCTTAGTAAAGCAAATTGAGCCAACAATAATTAAAGGGAACCTGTGACCAGTTTTTTCTCTATTAAACCAAAAGTATCACCTTCTGCAGCTCCTGGGCTGCATTCTAGGAAGGTGCACCTTGTTGCTGGCCTCCCTTGCAGACCCCTAAAAAAACTTTATAAAATCTTACCGTTTCCTATGCAAATGAGTTTGGTTGGCCAGATTGGCGGGCTCTAATTCGGCTCCTTGTCCCCCCTCCTGCCGCTGTCCGTCATGATTTACATGGATGACGCCGCCCCCGTCATCATCCATGCTGCTGGAGTCTCACGCAATCGCATTTCGCTGTGCCCCTATTGTGGGGCTGAGCATAAAGTTTCCCTCGTGCGAGCGCCGGTGATGTAGTTGCGCAGGCGCGAGATTATGGGCGGGTACGAGGATGACACTGGTGAGGTCATACACAGCGCCGCCCATAATCTCGCGCCTGCACAACTACATCACCAAGGCATTGGTTAATATTTTGGCCAAAAGCTCGCAACCCACATCAAGGGTCCTCACTGTCCACCAAGTCACTATACTATAGTAAAATAAAAAGCATTGCCAAATAAATAAAAGGAACTTTTAAAAAATTCCCAAATAATTCAATCTAATATATAAAGCTGAATGTGTGTGTGTGTGTGTGTGTGTGTGTGTATGTGTGTGTGTGTGTGTGTATGTCCGGGATTCGCACCTACACCGTCGCAGCTACAGCCACAAAATTTTGCACACTCACACGTCTGGACCCCGAGAGCGTCATAGGCTATGTTTTGAGGGGAAATTTTAACCCCGCGCTTTACAGTTATTCGCAAGAAAAAACCTGCCTCCATTAAAGCGAATGGAGCTGGGAGCTACAGTGCAGCCAGAACTTCAGAAGAATGCGCAGCCACGCCCTTATATGGAATGTTGGCATGTCACAATGCAGCCAGGGAAAGAGACAGACACAGACAGGGAAAGAGGCAGACACAGACAGGGTAAGAAACAGACATAGACAGGGTAAGAGACAGACACAAAGAGACAGACACAGACAAAGAGACAGACTGACAGGGAAAGAGACAGACACAGACAAAGAGACAGAGACAGACACAGGGAAACAGACAGACAGGGAAAGAAAGGGAAAGAGACAGACAGGGTAAGAGACAAAGACAGGTAAAGAGACAGACAGAGACAGACACAGGGAAAGAGACAGACAGGGAAAGAGAGGGAAAGAGACAGACAGGGAAAGAGAGGGAAAGAGACAGACAGGGAAAGAGAGGGAAAGAGACAGACAGGGAAAGTGACAGAGATAGATAGACAGGGAAAGAGATAGACAGGGAAAGAGAGGGAAAGAGACAGACAGGGAAAGAGAGGGAAAGAGACAGACAGGGAAAGAGACAGACAGGGAAAGTGACAGAGATAGATATACAGGGAAAGAGATAGATAGACAGACAGGGAAAGAGATTGAGACAGATGGAGAAAGAGACAGAGACAGTCAGAGACAGACAGGGAAAGAGACAGACAGACAAAGAGATAGAAAGAGAGACAGAGAGATATATACAGAGGGGGAGACAGACAGAGAATGGGAGAGAAACAGAGAGACAGTTACTATCCCGGGCGTTAATACATTCTATTTATACATTCTATCCCGGGAATGTTAATACATTCTATTTTGTTAACAACAGATATTAACCCGGGCGGAGCCGGGTAGTACAGCTGGTTATAAATATAGCAGAAAGACAATGTCATTTACCAACCAAGATCACAGAGTATAAATGCACAAAAAAGATGCAGCAGTCCCCCTTAATAAAGGAGGTAACAGGTGCAATATACTGGATATAAGAAGTTTGGAATTATTTTTTATTAAAAATGAAAAAAAAAACTGATGTGCAAATTACTGATGAAATGGCCACTCTCAACCTACCAGGCTGGGCACTGTGCTTCACATGTGTGTGACTTGCGCCCTATACAAGCTTCATCTGTGTGCAATTCTAATACTGGGCAGTCACCTGCTTCATGAACAGTCATGTTGAGAGTGGTTGTTTCATCAGTATTTTGCAAATCTGTCTTTCTCATGTTTAATAAAAAAGAAAAAAATTCCAAAGTTCTTCAATCCATGAAAGAGTAAAAAATGGACAGAAGATGGACGAAACACAAATGCATCCATGTGCTGTTTATTTTTTCTTTGATCTATTGACTTACATTATAAAATTTAATATGAGACAAGGATCAGAAACAGACATTTCTACTTACATTTTTATGCACACCCAGTCTTTAAAAAGCCATAAACATAAATATGAATAGCCCCATGGACTATAATAGGTCCATGTTCTATGTGGGAAAAAGCAATGACTAAGCACATACATGAAAAGTGGATGTCGGGATGAATAAATCAGGACTCATGATTCATTATTATTGTCCATTATAATGGCACCACTTTGGAGTTTTTAGTTCCTATTATAGCTAAAAGGGTCTATATACTGTACACTGAATATTCACTGAATTTACAATGTACTTGACTGATCAATTTCACAGATGACATTATACAAAACGTGGCCTTAATTTATCACCGTTCTGTTCCCACAGAAGTGATGTTGAATGATTTAGGACTTTCCAAGAGTACAAGCGCTATATCACCCCCGTCCATGTCCGGCCCTGGTTCTAGTAGACAGCTGAGTGATTTACAGGGAAAGAATGAAGAGGATTTATATTATAATATTCTGCCAACATTATACCAACCAAAGGCAGGACCATTAACACACCCGAGGATGGAGAGGAGCCGCACAGCCCCTAATGGATGTGAATGTAATCGTTAGAGCTAGGCGTCTTTCATAAAACCTCCCTATGAGATAGTTATAATTCGCAAAAGAGTAAAGACACCATCATTCCCCTTCCTCCCGATGGATTATATGTGCCATCCAATGTTGCCAAGGAGGAACACAGAATTACATTGAGAATCTGCTAATCTTTCTTAGATATTGAATCTTTTTAATCACCGCTGTTTTAGGTGTTAAATACATGGATTTATAATTAATTTAGACACTTATGGAGCTGTTTGAGTTGCACTTGTACATTAAATATCGGTATGTTTGTAAAACTGGGCCAAACATAAACCTAAAATAAAAGCTGTTAATTAGAGATGAGCAAATCGATTCGACGCCAATTGAATTTGTGTCAATTTTTAGTAAACTCGCTGATCCTGCAAAGTTATTTCAATGTGCAGCAATAGTGGATTTCATGTGCGCATTGATCTCTGTGTGATGATGCACAGTGTATGTATATGTTTGTATATTGGCCACATGATGCACTTTTTGCACCTGCATATTCATATTCATTAAATACTATAGTTTATCGGACCATTTTTTGTGGGTTTTTTTGTATTTCCCCCTCACAGGCTGTGCACCCTTATCTACCCATCCTTCCCAGAAAGATTTAAATTAAAGGAAATCTGTCACCAATCTTTTGCAATCAAATCTGAGAGCAGCTGTCACAGTTTATGTAATGACGGAACAGGGGCTCCTAAGCTGGCCCTCAAACTCGAGACCCTGCACTGTCCTTTATCTCAGAGGTAGGCTTGATGGTAGCCAGGTCTGAGCCCCCAGCGTGACTTGACTCCTGTCTGAGCCCTGATCATACTCCCTCTCTCCCTCACCCTTGGGGCGGGCCAGAAATGTGGCACCCTGGACTAGCCAGGTCGTCACAGATAACACTCACACACCCCCACCCCCACTAGACAGTAACACCAGCCAAACACAAAATCCTTGTTGCCTCCCTCCAGGGTCTGATGTCCACACCAGGTGGGGTGGAGCCAAGTGGTTGGCCCCACCCAACGAGGAGTTCACAGGCCTGGAGGCGGGAAAAGTGACAGAGTTTGGAGTTTGAAGTGAGAGGAGTGAGCACTTGGGTGTCTGGGTTTGTGGCCCAGGCACTGACAGCAAGGTTGGCAGACGGTGGTGGCTGTCTGCAGGAGTGGTGAAGCAACGCAGAACCGTAGGACCGGGGTCAGGCGTTGGCCCGCCGGTACCGACCGGGGAGCGAAGTGAAGCCAGCACACACAGGCAGGGCCATCGGACCCCGACCAGGCTTGGAGCTGCCGACAATAGTCAAATCTGAGAACCCCAGGGGTTTCCTAACAGCCAAAGACCCGATAGAAGGCAACCGCCCACACCGTGAGGGTATACAGCTACCGCCTAAGGCTAGAGACCCAAGGGCCAGCACCTGTGGGCAAACGGGCTCCTCCGGCATCCATACACTGGGGAGTGGACCACCGTTGGGGATCCATAGTAGTCAACTAAGTACATCAAGGTGCAGGGAAAGACAGCCGCCATCACCTGTCCGGGGAGAGACACTGCAGCCGGCTGCGGGACCCGTCCATCCAGCCGTTTGGTTTACCGAGGACTTTGTGCATCTCTTACTGAGTGAGTACCGCACCGCGCTGTCCCTGCAACCCTGCACCTCACCAACCCTGCCTCCCCATCACACCACTGGGCCCCGGGACTACCGACCCCTACCCACGGAGGGGGAAAACAACATCCCAGCTGCTCTCTACCATCACTCCCGGGATCCCGTCACCAGCAGCGGTGGTGCCCATCTTCACCACGACCCATGGGTGGCGTCACGGACTAAATCCCCCAAACCAACCACCCTTTTCCCTCACGGGCGAGGAGCGCCGCTCGAGTCCCCGGATCCGGCCCACCGCTCGAGCCACCAAGCAGCCGCAGCAGCGCCGGACCCGAGCGTTAGCGAGCGCGCAGCGGCAGCGTCCTCCCCGCCCACGACAGAAACACAGTAACAAAACCCCACAGAAATGACACAGACATAAAAAGAACGAAAACGTGTACCCCCTGGACTGAGTCTTTACATTATGCTGCTCTCAGATTATAGGGACAACCTGGTGATAGTTTCTCTCTAAGATTTAAGCCTGGATTCTGATTTACCTTAGTTTATTTGAGGCCTGCCTGGGCACATAGAGATGTGAGTCACTGTAGTTAAGGGCCATCCAGATGAGGTCACCTCTAAATGTATGGATTTTTTACAAAATGTTTAGCTTTTTTCTCAGAATTATTCCCCTTTCCCCAAAAGAATTCAAAAAGAAATGCTAGGTATTCATCTGAAAAGCCAAACAACAAATTGCAGCATTGGCATGTCATGTACAGGTGTCAAATTTGACTAGTAAAACAAGTGTGCAAAAAATATAGTAACAGCTATTTATATGATTGGATTTTATAATTTTTTTTACATAAATATTCCCCCCTCACAAAAAGGCCATAACAAGAAATGCAACTCAGTTACACGTCCAAAAGCCAACTGTAGTAATAGCATTAATGGGTGTCAAATTTCAATAGTAAAAAAGCGGCAAAAACAGAAATGTAAAGATGTATGTTTGGAATATTTTTATTTATTTATTTTTTTGGGGGGAGCAAATTTTTTAAACAATTATCTTTTACAAAAAGAACATAACAAGAAATGCTAGGTAGTTAGGTACACATCCATGAATGCAAAAGAACACTGTATAGATACGGCGTGTAAATATGTAGATTATCAAAACAGGTGTGCAAAAACAAAATGTTGGTTCATCTCCAGTAGCCTCATTAAAACTGCAAATGATTAGGCAATGCTAAAAGCAGATACGTTCAAATGCCCATTTTTTGCATAGGTGCGTAGGTTTGCAGTTGTGCCATACCCTCTCCATTTTTGTATGATGGATTGAACAGTGCTCCGTGAGATCTTCAGAGCTTGGGCTATTTTTTTATAACCTAACCCTGCTTTACTCTTTTAGACAACTTTATCCCTGACCTGTCTGCTGTGATCCTTGGTTTTCATGATACTGTTTGATCCCTAATGGTCTCAAACAACTCTTGAGTCCTTCACAGAACAGCTGTAGTTCTACTGAGAATAAATTACACATAGGTGGACTCAATTTATTAATTAGGTGATTTCTGAAGGCAAATGGTCACTCAGGATATTTTTTAAATATTTAGAAAATCATGTATCATTTCTTTTACAGTTCACAAATACTTGGTGTTGGGATATCACATAAAACCCTAATAAAATACATTTGTGAGTGTAATGTGTGTGATGACATAAAGGGTATGGTGGTAGAAGGGAGATATATTCCATCTAGCAAGTGCCTTTTGCACTTGGGAGCAGCAGGGAAGGAGGTCAGATATGGCCTGAACCTTCTCTGCTAGTCCTGGTTTTGGTGCAACGTCTGACTTGCCCAGGTGCAGGATTAGCACAGTCTAAATAGACAGCAAGAACTTCTCACTGTGTGGGTGGTTTGGCTGGAAAACTGAAGGAGGGTTTGTGAGACTAACATACCTGAATGCACTGGCATGATACTGCCCACTTTACTGCAGCTCTAATCCAGGCTATTTCTACAGTAGGATTTCTATAGGATTTCAGCAGCTGCTCCCCCTAGTGTTTTTAATAGTGGAAATTATTAAAAAAAAAATTATATTTTGCTCAATTAAAAACAAATAATAATATTTAAACACAACATTAAAACATTAATGCTTTACATTTTTTCAGTTATTGAATTTTTTTTTTTTGGACGACACCTTCCCTTTAAAGAATTTGAGAGGCTTAACTTTTGCTTTGCATACCTGTGTGAAGAAAGGTTGTGGGTTTTCAGTTGGTGTCCCTGAATAAAACACTGACTTTTTGGACTGAAAACCTGTGTGTTCCTCTTTACTGCATCCATGCCACTGCCTACCAGAGATGATTCCCTACATATGAAATAATGTTCAAAAGTTCAGGGGTTATAAATACTTTTTCAAGGCATGGTAAGTGAGGATGGCTAGCATCTGGAAACAACTGTGCAGTGGAAAACCTGTTAATAGGCATGAAGTGTTGTCCTTATTTGTTCTCAAAATCACTGGGGATCTCTGATATCGGGACCCCAGCAATCATTAAGTGATGTTATATTCCAGGGATATTCAATCTATTATTGAAATGGGAATACTCCTTTAAAAGAATTTGTCTCAACATTCGTTTTCAGGAGTGAACTGCCCTCCTTTCTCCTAGTCTCTTGCTTTCTGGGGGTTGATGTACTGCTTATTAATTGACAATCTGGACCATCAGCATTATTCTGTAGGTGGGTGAAAGGGGTGCTGAATCAGAAATGCTAAAAGCAGATGTAGCTTTGGATGAGCACAGTGGTACTGGATCGAATGGAATTAAGTGATGAGGCCAGCTTCTGAGCAACACTTGAAAACTCTATTGAAATGAGCTTCTAAGGGCTATTGTCACGTCTCAACCAGAGTCCGCTCCTATGACTTCTGCCTCGGTCACCAGGCACTGCCGTAATCTTGCCGTGGGTGGAGCTAGTGATAAGGGAGGAGTCATTACCAGTAGCTCTGGTGGGTGCATGCTCTGCCCATCCACTAAGCTGGGTATCCCTGGGACCTGCAGTACCAGTGGCTGACTGTGGTGGCATGTGCTGTCCAGTTGAAGTAACCCCCTTTCAGCCACAGCCAATGAGAAGGCACCACACCCTTCTTATTTCTCCCCCTATCTGCTGGTCGCTGTCAGATATAGAGTATAGTTTATCTTGCTTGTCTCTGGTTCTCCCTGCTCTGTATATTGATTCGTGTGTTTTGACCCCTACCTGCTCTCTGACTACTGTCCTGCCTGCCATCTTTGTACCTCGCTGCCATCTCCGGTTTTGACCTTGGCCTGATTTCCTGACTATGCTGTTGTCTGCTGAATTTGTCCCTTTTCTGTATCTCCTGGTTTGACCCTGTCTGACATCTACTGATCTTTGGATTGCAGCCTTCCACAGGTAGTGATCTCTGGGGCCCTGTAGTAATTCCAAATCACTGTATAGGGGTTAAAGGGTTTTTGGGTTCTTTGGATCCTGCTTAGTGGGCGGCTAGCCTCTAGCCTGTCCTTGATAGCCATCTTGAGACTGTGGTTCCAGGCAGACGTTAAAGCTATGCTACTTGCCTAGGAGACCGACCACCACTGATAAACTAGACTTTGATGTCAGGTAACCTCAGCAACACGCAGTAAACAATAAAAATAAATAAATACAATTCTTGAGAATGGAAAGGATTTTTAAAAAAACAAGTAAGTTACAAAGTTGATTGTTTTTACAAGCACATTGCAATTGTACCAATTTCAAATAATGAGCATAACCCTTCAATATGGCAGGGCATCTGCTTACATTATACATGATCACATTTTCCTTATTTATTATTTTATCTAAAAGTATGGTACGCAATGGATGAGTAATCTGCATGAGAAATGAATGATGGGAGAAAACGGTTTCTTGATAGGTTGTGACTGGCAGACAAAGCATATGACTTGAAATGTCTGATCGCTGAGGGAACAGAATTAAGTGAGATCTTGTCTGTAAAGCCCATTCTTCACTTAAAAAACGTCCACAACTTTCTACTTCATTCTAAATGTGTTTTGATAGCTTTCTTAGCAGCCTTCCCTGTTTAGATAGCACTGTCTTAATATCTCGTCTACGGGGACATCCAAAGTGAAATCTTGTGTCAATCTCTCTGCCACGTTCACTGTGTTTAAAGCACTGTCCGTGTTTCTGCAAAGCCTCTTCCTCTTATGGATTATTCATTACAATCTCCACGGGGGAAACTAGAAAACTGCAGAATCAGTGCATTACGTGTTTGATTAAGGCTCAAATTCTCCCCAAATACTCCTAGACCAAACAGCGCTCATCCAATTAACAAACAACAGGCCTCACTTACAATAGAAATTTGATTTCTAGACTTGAAGGCCAGAAGAAGTATATAAACAATTTGTTTTGGAAATTGCATGAAATTCACTTACTTGTCTTAACCCTATAGGTCATGATGAATAATTGCATAAATGTGAATCACTGTCTGAGAGTTGTATCAGAGATATAAATGTATTGTGAATCTACGATAAGCAGTGCTAAAAATTACCTTGAACATTGTGCGCTATGAATGGATTTTACACTCTTTACCATACTGCAGTTTAGCTGGGTCATGCCACACAGTCACATTAATAATAGGGAAAAAAATACTCAACTTGCAACCCCAGGAAAAAAAATAACTAAATGACCTTGAGTTTTTAATAATTACTTATTCAAAGCATTATGAAATATCAAAAGCTTTATAGTAAGCAAAGGCTTGTAGGAAAGTGCGCCTTGACTCGAAGGTCGGGATGCCAAGGACTAAACATCATAAACAACAAAGAAAAAGAGAAAAGAAAGAAGAGCATTAGAAAGAATAAAGATATCCAGATACACATTCAAAATCAGAAGGACCAAAATGACCCTTAGCAGAGAAATCTAGCCTTAATCTAAGTTCTTGGAGGCAAAAATAACCTGTAATGATGAAAGAAAGGATGTACAACTCTCCGTTACCATAAAATAGGTCCACTAAAACCATGTTCTCATGAATCTGTAAGTTTTATGATGTACACTGGTAGTGACAGTCTTCATAAGCAAAGTGTCACGGATGTTAGTAAGCTAAAGACAAAAGGTAGGAGACCCTGAACTTTACAATACTGCAGTAATGAAGGCCGGGGCTGGGCAGTGATTTCAAGGTGGAGGAATTGGAAAGTGGCATGTCTCCACTAGAATGTTGCTGAAAGGCAAATGGCTGAAGATCAACGGAGGGAAAAAGGCAGTAAATATTAATTTAAGAAATGAGAAGATTGAAACTTTACTCCTAAAGGAGATGCTACTGATAGTATTTGTGCAAAGTGAAAAGTAAAAAAAAAATCATACTGTACTGGGTTGAATATAATATCAAAATCTGTCTCAAATCTAGAGAAAAATGCAAAGGGCTAGACAGGCGGGGACAATATGGCGACATAAATCTGAGAAAGATTAAAGGCTGTTTTACACGCATCTCGCTAACGAGATGTCGTTGGGGTCACGGAATTTGTGACGCACATCCGGCCTCATTAGCGACGTCGTTGCATGTGAAACGCAAGAACGACCGGTAACGATCAAAATTACAAACCTAATTGTTGATCGTTGACGCGTCGTTCCTTTCACAATTATCGTTGCTGTTGCAAAACGCAGGTTGTTCGTCGTACCTGCAGCAGCACACATCGCTATGTGTGACACCGCAGGAACGAGGAACATCACTTTACCTGCAGCTGCTCGCAATGAGGAAGGAAGGAGGTGGGTGGGATGTTCGTCCTGCTCATCTCCGCACCTCCGCTTCTATTGGGCGGCCGCTTAGTGACGCCGCTGTGACGCCGCATGAACCGCCCCCTTAGAAAGGAGTTGGTTCGCCGGTCACAGCGTCGTCGGTAGGCAGGTAAGTATGTGTGATGGGTGTAAGCGATGTTGTGCCCCACGGGTAGCGATTTGTCCATGACGCCCAACCGACAGGGCGTCACGGGCGATATCGCTGATTGTAAAGTGCCCTTTAGTCTCACAGAACCCTTACCTAAACAAAGCAGTTAGAAAAGTGGAAGTATGGGAGAAAAATCAGGAATAAGTGAAGCTCAAAAGCTATAGATCTGGGCATCACTGGTTTGGTTATTGCTCAGTAACAATTTGGGGAGACATAGCCTTGGTGGATTGCTCATAATGCCATGTGACAACCAGCATTGCCCTGATTAGGAGCCAGGATGAAATCCTTAATGCCTGTGTTAGACTTTACATTGGTGCACTTTACCCTTGGTTCTTACTGATGCAGGACAATGACTGGCCTAATATGGCCAAAGTTTATGGCCAATGCCTGGATGAGAAAGGTATTGATGCCATTGTCTGGCTATCACGATCCTCAGACCTGAATCCAATTAAGAACCTTTGGGACACTATGTATCAATGCATCATACACAGCCAAATACCACCACATGTCTTCCATCAGCTCTCTGATATCCTGGACAATGTCTAGTGGGACATTGCCATGATACCCTACCCCATCTACCAGGAACATGCCAAAAAGTGGTCAGGACAATTTTCAGGGGTCATGCATATGTCGCGGGTGGAGGAGGGGATGCTGCGCTTTCCCACTGCTCGAGTCCGGCTGCTGCCGCTGCTCGGTGGTGGCTCGAGCAGTGGACCGGATCCCGGGGACTCGAGCGGCGTTCCTTGCCCGTGAGTGAAAAGGGGGGAATTGATTGTGGGGATTGGATATTGTCCGTGACGCCACCCACGGTTGTGGTGATATTGGTGACATCACCGCTGCTCTGGACGGGGATCCCGGGAGCGATGACAGGGAGCAGCCTGGATGTTAATTCTCCTCTCCGTGGGTAGGGGGTTGGTTGTCCCGGGGCCCGGTGATGGGGGTAGGGGTGGATGGCAGGCGGGTTAGGGGGCCTGGTGAGGTGCAGAGTCGCGGGGGCAGTGCTGTGCCGCACGGCACGGTGGTACTCACTCAGCCAATGATGAGGACACAGTTCTCGGTAAAACACACGGCTGGATGGACGGGTCCCGCAGACGGCTGCGGTGTTTCTCCTCCCGGCAGGTTGATTGTGACTGCCTTTCCCTGCACCTGTGTAACGTGTACGGTTCCAATGGGTTCCCACCGGTAACCCGCTCCCCAGCTTGGATGGGTGCTGAAGGAGCCCCTTTTGCCCGTAGGCTCTGGCCCTGGGAACTTTAGCCTTGGCGGTGACTGTGTTTCCCTCTCTCAGTTGGACTGTTGCCTTCTGACGGGACTTGGCTGCTGGGAAACCCAGGAGGTTCCCTTCGCTAATGAATTTGGCAAATTCACGGTGACTCCTAGCCTTGCCGGGGTCCGTAAGTCCCTGCCAGATGGTGCTGGCTTCTCTTTGCGTACCGGTCAGGTACCGCCGGGCCACCGCCCATCCACGGTCCTTACGGTTAGCTGCAATAGGCCACTCCTGCAGACGGTCACCATCGTCTGCCAACCTTGCTGATCCGTCGGGGCCACACACCTGGACTAACTTCAGGCTGCTTAACTGCCACTTCACTCCTCTCACTTTCACTTCCAACTCTAATCTTCCTACTTTTCCCGCCTCCAGGACTGTGAACTCCTCGGTGGGCGGGACCAACCGCCTGGCCCACCCCCTGGTGTGAACATCAGCCCCTGGAGGAAGGCAACAAGGGTTTTTGTTTGACTTTGGTGTGCCTGACCGGGAGTGTGGGGTGTGTTGGTGTTGTGCTTGTGACGTCCTGGCTTGTCCAGGGTGACACACATACTATTGAGTCCCATTATGAAATTCACACAAACCGGATCCTCCTGTTATTTACACTTTTTATTCTCATTTTTAAGATGAATTGGAATTCAGTCCTCATTAGTTTACCAAAATAAATTGCATCATATACTTTACTTTATTTTTAATTACACAGTTTATATGGGTAAATAATATCAACTTGAATCTTTTGTTCATCCAGATTTGATGTGTGATTTTTTTTGTGGACCCTTATATTTTTTAAGCTGTGCATATATCCAACTCAAAAACCCTCTCTCCACAGATATGTGGTTTTCAGAGGCATTTTCAAACCTGTATGGTACATAAATATGCTACGTAAAGAAATGAAAAAAAGAATTGTAAATATTCTTTAAATGTCTGTTTTGGGAATTCCAGTTATTAAGCCTTACTATCTTTTATATTTAGGTTGTTTGTATTAAAATTATAAATTTTAATGTCATATTTGTAATGTATTTATTATACAATCATGACTTATCTTTTCATTATTATGATTTTTTACGTCATTACTTTAAAGAAACAAGTTTTACCAGTGAGCATTTTGACAAGATCATCATTTTTATACAGATTTGCCAACGCCGAGATTTATGAACTCGAATGCTTATTGGATGGAGCAGATCAGGTCATGTGTATTTGTGTCATGAGGGATGATGTGGCCTAAGGAAATCAACACAACAACCTTTATCAAGGTGTGCAGAATAATTAGGCAGATTGTTTCCCTCTGAGAAAATGGGCAAAAAAAAGAGACTTAACAGACTTGGAAAAGTCAAAAATTGCTAATTGTCAGGATGCAGCACTCTTGAAATTAAGATATTGGAGCATTATTACAAAACCATAAAAGTTTTGCTGCAAATTGTCAACAGGGTCACAAAAATATGTTGAGAAAAAAAAAGATGGACATTAAGTGCCAAAGATTTGAGAGGAATCAAATATCAAGTAAGAAGCAAAAAGGAATTCATTATCTTGCAGTGCTGTCATATTCAAGAACTGCAACCTCCATGGAGCATCCAGAAGTACAAGGGGTTCATTGGTTAGAGACATGACCGAGGTAGGAAAGGCTGAAATCTGACCACCACTGAGAAAGACAAAGAAGGTGGAACGTCAAGACTGGGCCAGAAAATACCTGATAACAGATTTTTCAAAGGTCTCATGGACTGATGAGATAAGAGCAACTGTAGATGGACCAGATGCATGCACCCATGACAGGATACTGGATCAGTAATGGACATTGACCTCCACTTTGACATGTAACGCCGTTACCAGCATCCCTACACTGTCCTGCCCTCCTTGCCCAGGAGGGACGCCAGTACACTGACCCTACCAGTTGCTCAACAGTGGTTGCTCTGTTCCTGGTTCCTGCTGCTGCCTCTCAGGTCTTGCAAATGCTACACAGGCCTCATGGGAGCACTCTTAGGGCATGCACAAGCACACCTTCTCTTAAAGGACCAGGGAGCCCTAACTTGGAAGAGCCTCTCAGCCTATGGCTGATAGGCATTAGGTATTTAAGGCACCCACGCCTTATAGGAGATGCCTGGGCAATGTGGTCTATTCCCAGAGATGCTTTGTTAGCTGTTAAAGTCCCCACCTATGTTCTGCTTCTGTGTTACTTACACCCATCTGTTTAGTACTACCTGCTGCTGTATCATAGCATACTGGCCAAGCCTGCTGTACCAGTCGCTGCTGCATCATACCATACTGGCTAAGCCTACTGCACCGGTTACTGCGGCATCATATCACAGCTGCCAAGCCTGCTGTCCCGGCCGCTGCTGCATCGTACCACATCTGCAAAGCCTGCTGTCTTGGCCGCTTCTGCATCAAACCCAATCCGTCAAGCCTGCTGAATCGGTTACTGCTGCATCATACTCTAACGACCAAGCCTGCGGCATCAGTCCTCCCAACTGCCCCTGCCCCATCAGAGACTGTGTCCATATCCCTGGGATCAGCTGTCACAGCCCCAAGTATGCCCGAGTGACACCTGGTTTCTTATTGCAGCTTAAATCCACCCTCACCATCAGAGGCTTTGGTGAATACCTAGTGTGAGCAATCAGGTACTCTCTGTGCTGTGGTCCAGTGAGTCCTCTCCCCGTTCTCACCCATTAGAATTACACTTTTCCCAGGCAATGAATCCCAGTCAGCAACACTGCTTACCAGTCAGCAGCAAGAGGTGGTTCAGCAGCGTTGAACAACAGGACTGGATTCTAACCCATCTGCAATCAATGGATACTTTCCTGCAGGCCCTGACTCAAGCGTCTCCATTAGCCTTGGCATTGGCTGAAGTCTCTACTCCAGCTGCAATTATGGCTCCGAGCTCTGTCCCTTCTTTGTCTACTCCTTCACAGTTTAACGGTTATCCCCAGCTATGCAGGGGATTCATAAATCAATGCTCCTTGCATTTCGATCTTTTGTTGCATCAGTTCATCTCAGACACCGACTTGAGAATGCATCCGGATAAGGTGTCGGTGGTGCTGAAGTGGGCCCGTCCCAACAGATTAAAGGCAATCTAGAGGTTCATCAGTTTCACCAGCTATTACTGTCAGTTCATCCCGCATTTTTCGAGCTGGATTCTTCCCATCCTAAAATGTTGACTCTAGAAGCAGAGAGCACGTTTATTGCCCTCAAGCAGGCTTTCTCTCTCTTCGGCTCCAATGCTGCATAGACCACAGATTGATAGGCAGTTCATCCTGGAAGTGGATGCTAAATCCTCCAGGGCAAGTGCAGTCCTTGCACAGAAGTCTGCTGCTGGTAAGATGGTAACCCGCGGTTTCATTTCCAGAGCCTTCTCTGCTTCTGGACACAACTACTCTATTGGTGACCAAGAACTGTTGGCAATCAAAGTGACTCTGGAGGGATGGCGACACCTTCTGGAGGGGACGTTGCATCCAGTCATCATCTACACCGCACAATAAACACATGAGTTCTCCACTAAGGGGTACTTTGCACACTACGACATCGCAAGCAAATGCTTGCGATGCCGAGCGCGATTGTCCCCGCCCCGTCACAGCAGCGATATCTTGTGATTGCTGCCGTAGCGAACATTATGATGTTTACATCCCGCTCATCTCCGCCCCTACGCTTCTATTGGCTGCCTGCCGTGTGACGTCGCTGTGACGCCGCACGGCCCGCCCCCTTAAGAAGGAGGCGGGTCGCCGGACAGAGCGACGTTGCAGGGCAGGTAAGTGCGTGTGAAGCTGCCGTAGCGATAATGTTCGCTACGGCAGCTATCACAAGATATCGCATCTGCGACGGGGGCGGGAACTATCGCGCTCGGCATCGCTACAATCGGCTAGTGATGTCGCAGTGTGCAAAGTACCCCTTAAACTAGAGAAAAATCCTGTTCTGTTAAAGGTAAAGCTGAATGGAAATTCCAATATCAGCAGCATCATCTTCATTTTATTAACGTTTGGAGTAGATATATTTATTTAGGTGCTAAGTAAGTATGGATGGGTGAACCCGCAGATGTTCGGGCTCAGCTGGTCCATTCGGACTTGAAAAAAAGGGCTGGTTTGGGACTGAACTTCACTCAAACTTGAGCTGGGACCCCGAACCACATATAAATCTATGGGTTACCAATTTTAAATGCTATAAAATAGTAGTAGTAAGGGCCAGGAGGCTGCAAAAGGAAGAAAAACAGAGATTAAAGCAGGACAATTATACTTACTGAGTTTCCGTGCAGCTGTTATACTGTTTCCGGTTCCACTCATTAAAGCTTTTGAGTATTCACTGCTTTCCCCACCCACCCTCTATGAGAGTGCCTGTGATTAGTTGCAGTCTAACTGCACCCACCCCCCACCCCTCCCCCTCAGTTCTGGCATCTGTGATTGGTTTTCCTCATACTAGGTCCCCAAAGTGGAGTATAAAAATAAATACATAATTAAAAAAATAACGTGGGGTCTCCCTCCAAATTTGGTACCTAGCCAAGATAAAGCAGACAGCTGGGGGCTGGTATTCTCAAGTGGGGAGGTCCATGGTTATTGGGCCTTCCCTAGCCTAAAAATAGCAACCCATAGCTATGCCACAATTGGCACATCCATTAGATGTGCCAATCTTGGTACTTTACCCAGCTCATCGCAATTGCCCTGAAGCAGTCTCAATCAAGGTATTATAAGGGTTTAATGACAATTTGTGATTTGTTTAAAAAATTACAGCTGCCACAAAGCTCTGGATTAGTAATGGGTAGGTGACTATGAGACCATCTCATTAATTATCGTGTAAGTAAAAAGATAAACACAAAGCACAGAGAAAAATCCTTTATTTAAAAAAACACCCTCTTTTTCCAATTTATTAACTCCCAAAACACCCCTACAGATCTGATACAATCCATACCACAACATCCCTAAATGATCCCGGTTTGGGTACATCCTGATTTTACATTGCGCTGTCACAATAGAAAGCATGATTGATCACTGTGATGTCTGGAACACACTATCATCATAGTATCATAGTATCATAGTTTTTAAGGTTGAAGGGAGACTCTAAGTCCATCTAGTTCAACCCGTAGCCTAACATGTTGATCCAGAGGAAGGCAAAAAAAACCCCAATGTGGCAAACAGGTTCCAATGGGGAAAAATTTCCTTCCTGACTCCACATCCGGCAATCAGACTAGTTCCCTGGATCAATACCCTGTCATAAAATCTAATATACATAACTGGTAATATTAAATTTTTCAAGAAAGGCATCCAGGCTCTGCTTAAATGTTAGTAGTGAATCACTCATTATAACATCATGCGGCAGAGAGTTCCATAGTCTCACTGCTCGTACAGTAAAGAATCCTCGTCTGTGATTATGATTAAACCTTCTTTCCTCAAGACGTAGCGGATGCCCCCGTGTTCCAGTCGCAGGCCTAGGTGTAAAAAGATCTTTGGAAAGGTCTCTGTACTGTCCCCTCATATATTTATACATTGTGATTAGATCCCCCCTAAGCCTTCGTTTTTCCAAACTAAATAACCCCAAGTTTAATAACCTATCTTGGTATTGCAGCCCACCCATTCCTCTAATAATCTTGGTCGCTCTTCTCTGCACCCTCTCCAGTTCAGCTATGTCCTTCTTATATATCGGTGACCAGAATTGTACACAGTATTCTAAGTGCGGTCGCACTAGTGACTTGTACAGAGGTAGAACTATATTTTTTTCATGAACACTTATACCTCTTTTAATACATCCCATTATTTTATTAGCCCTGGCAGCAGCTGCCTGACACTGTCCACTAAAGTGAAGTTTACCATCCACCCATACACCCAAGTCTTTTTCTGTGTCTGTTTTACCCAGTGTTCTACAATTAAGTACATAATCATAAATGTTATTTCCTCTACCCAAGTGCATGACCTTACATTTATCTACATTAAACTTCAATTGCCACTTCTCAGCCCAATCCTCCAATTTACATAAATCTCCCTGTAATATAAAATTATCCTCCTCTGTATTGATTACTCTGCAGAGTTTAGTATCATCTGCAAATATTAAAATTCTACTCCGCATGCCCCCAACAAGGTCATTTATAAATATGTTGAAAAGAAGCGGGCCCAATACTGACCCCTGTGGTACCCCACTATGAACTGAGACCCAGTCCGAGTACGTACCATTAATAACCACCCTTTGTTTCCTATCACTGAGCCAGTTTTTAACCCAGTTACACATATTTTCCCCTATCCCCATTATTCTCATTTTATGTACCAACCTTTTGTGTGGCACCGTATCAAAAGCTTTTGAAAAGTCCATATACACAACATCCACTGCATTTCCCTGGTCCAGGCTTGAACTTACCTCTTCATAGAAGCTGATCAAATTAGTTTGACAGGATCGATCCCTCATAAACCCATGTTGATACTCTGTCATAAGGTTATTTTTCTTGAGATACTCCAGTATAGCATCTCTCAAGAAACCCTCAAGGATTTTACCAACCGTAGAGGTTAAACTTACCGGCCTATAATTTCCCGGCTCAGTTTTTGTCCCCTTTTTGAATATTGGCACCACATTTGCTATGCGCCAGTCCTGCGGTACCGACCCTGTTATTAAGGAATCTGAGAAGATTAAAAATAATGGTCTATCTATCACAGAACTCAATTCCTGTAGTACTCTGGGGTGTATGCCATCCGGGCCCGGAGATTTGTCAACCTTAGTGATTTCGAGGCGGCGGCGTACTTCCTGCTGGGTTAAGCAGGTAATATTCAAGGGTGAATTTATGGTATCACTGGTCATGTCATCTGCCATGGCATTTTCTTGTATAAAAACCGTAGAAAAAAAGTCATTCAGCAGGTTGGCTTTACCCTCATCCCCTTCCACCATTTCACCAAGACTATTTTTAAGGGGGCCAACACTATCGCTTTTCAGTTTTTTACTGTTTATGTAGTTAAAGAATATTTTAGGATTATTTTTACTTTCTCTCGCAATGAGTCTCTCTGTCTCAAACTCCACACTGATGGAGTCACAGCTGTAAGAGAAGTGATGTCAGTGAGTTCACCTGAGGTTGCAGCTGGTTGTTCGCACGGTACCCCAGCTGTGACTTTAGATGAACTCCCCTCAGGTGAAGTCATTCAACGTAATGTTATATTACAGGATTAGGCTATGTGCACATGTTGAGTATTTGGTCACAGAGATTTTTGCACAAAATCTACGACTCCTGGAAGAAAAATGCATTAAAAACACGTAAAAAACGCACCACATTTTTCGTGCATTTTTCTGCCAGGAGATTCAGATTTGGTGCAGAAATTTCTGCAACCAAATATTAAACTTGAGCATATTGTCTAATCCAGTAATCTGGAATTGAACTCAATGAGTTTATCTCAGGTAAGTTCACCTGAGGTCACAGCTGTTGGTTTACATAGTACCCCAGCTGTGACCACATGTGAACTCACCTTAGGTAAACTAATTAAAAACAATGAACTCACCTCAGGTGAACTCATTGAACTCAATGCCAGATTAGGCTATGTGCATTTTCCAGAGCTTTGTGGCAGCTGCTATTTTTGACAAATAACAGCTGTCTTTAACCCTTCATATTACAGTGATTGCCACCAATCCAATCAGGATGAGCTGGATAAGCACCAGGAATGGAGAATCTAATAGATACATCAATTGTGGTGCAGCTGTGGGCTGCTATTTTTAGGCTGTGGAGGGTCCAATAACTATGTACCTTTCTAGCCTGATAATATCAGCCCCCAGCTGTCTGCTTTATCTTGGCTGGGTATTACAATTTGGTGGGGGATTCTGTGCAGTTTTTTTTGTATTATTTATTTAAATAATTTAAAAAAGCAGCATGGGATCACTCTTATTTTGATAGACAGCCAAGATAAAGCACACAACTGGGGGCTGCAGCATCCAGCCGAGTTTTTTCTGTACTAGGTATTAAAATATGGGTGACCCTACTCCATTTTTCCAATTATTTATTTTTACATCTCACTTCAGGGACCCAGACAGCTAGTGTGAGGGCAACCCATCACAGACACCAGCACAGAGGGTGAAGGTGCAGTCTGACTGCAACCAATCAGATGCTGTCAAAGAGGGTGGGCATGGGAAGGAGTGATTATTCATAATTTTCAATGAGTAGTGATGGCCAAACCCATAGATATCCAGAATCAGCACGTCCATCTGGATTTAAAAAGAAAAAAAAACAACTAGTATCTCACCAGATGCCAAGCCCCATATAAGTCTATAAGGGACGCGAATCATGCACTTTACAATTGGTGTAGAAAGAACTAGGGGGATTAGAGCAGGTATGTTATACTTACCGAGTCTACCGTGTGCCAGTAACACTACTTCTGGGGCCGCTCATTAACCTCATACATATTCACTGCTTCCCCTGTCCACTCAGTCACGGCATCTCTGATTGGTTTGCAGTAAAACCACGCCCCCACTCATTTGTAACAGCATGTCTAACTGCTTGGAATAACAAACGCTTGTCTGTGTCCTGTGGTGTAAACATAAATAAATAAATTAAAAATTGGTGTAGGACCCCCTAATGTTATAATACCCAGTACAGTTAAAGCATATGACTACAGGCTGCAGCCCCCAGCCATGACCTCATCTTGGCTGTGTATTAAAATAAGAGGGACCACATGCTGCATTTTTAAAAATTATTTAAATAACTAATGTTAAAAAATGGCATGCGATCCACCCCAATTTTGATACCCAGCCATGATAAAGCTGATAGTTGAGAGCTGGTAATCTCAGGCTGGGAAGACTCTTAGTTATTGACCCCCCAAAATCTAAAAAGAGCAGCCTGCAGCCACCCAGAACTATCGCATCAATTAGATGCGCCAATCCCGCCACTTTACCTCACTCATCCCAATTGCCCTGGTGCAGGGTCAATCTGGGTAATATAAGTGGTTAACGACAGCTTACAGCTGCCACTATGCCCTAAATCAGTAATGGGAGGCATCTATGAGACCCCCCAGCATTACTAATCTGTAAGTGAAAAAAATAAACACAAAAACATCTTTTGAGATAAAATACAAAAAAAAAATCCTCTTTCACCCATTTATTAACCCCAAACACCCAGTTCCGATGTAATCCACATGCGGTCCTATGACGATTTCAACTCTGCTACAGTCATACTGAATTCACATGGCGCGGGTACAGAACATGTCTGCACGCTGTGGCTTCAGGCAGAGCCTGACTTAGCCGCAGCTGTGAGCGGTGACATCACTCAGTTTATTTGCAGTCATAGTTGGAGGGTTCTACGGTATCCCACCTTTGACCGCAGGTGGGACCTTAGGTGAGCTCATTGAACTCAGTGACACCTCAGGTGAACTGAGTCTGAGTCTGCGTCGCAGAAAACCGCCTTTTCTTTGCCAAGAGATGCAGATTTGGGTGTGAAATTATACACCATATTCCTGCACCAAATCTGCATCTTCTGGGAAAAAAACGCATCAAAACACAATGCAATTTTGATGCTGTAGTGATGCGATTTTTCTACCATGAGATGCAGATTTGGTGCAGAGATATGATTTGTAAAGTTCAAAAACATTTTTGATGCCGCCTTGGAGTGGTTTTCTGCCAGGACATGCAAATTTGGTGTAGAATCTGATATAGCGATTTCAGCACTAAATGTGACTGCAACCAATTACAGATGCTTGAACTGCCGGTGGGCGGAAGATGGAGTGAATATGTGTAGCACCCAGGGGGCAGGGGTAGTCAAGCATGGGTCTCGTACCTGCTTTACTCGTCACCGGGCCGGTGTGGTGGTCTGGAATATCCTGGTGGCCTGCCCGGCTTCGTGGCCCAAGGTGTACACCAATAAGGAGGTAGGATGATGGGGTTGTAATAGGATGATTGTCGTGACGCCACCTGTGGTACATGGCCAGAGATTAGCCGCCGCTGTCGCTGTCCTCCGGGGTGGATAGTAATTGCAGTTGCAGCTGAAGATGGTATCACTCCCCACAGGTGGAGCGGGCCCCGGGGAGGATGATAAGGGAAGTAGTGATGGCGAAGGACTTTGGCGCTGAGGTGCGGGGTGGCGGCGCCGGTAATAAAAGTCCGAGTCAGATGCTGCGGTTCCAGGTTTCTTTACTCACTCTTTGTGCCGCTCGCCCAGGTAGTACTGATCACCCTCTGTGATGTGCCCCGTCGACCTCGGATAAGTTAGAAGCTATTACCGGTGTTTGAAAGAAGAAAGTCCTTGTCAGAGTTGCCCTTCCAGTCGTGAGGAACCTGGTCTGAGCGCTCCGCTCCAAGCCGCAAGCCTCGTGAAGAGAAGAGAAGAAAGTGGTGATTGTGTTGTGTCCCAGAACTGCAGAACTGGTGTCCTGGGTCAACTGACTGAAGATTGTGTGAGCTTGCTCCTCCTTCTACCCCAAGTGGAACCCACTCCCAGGTGGCTGGCTTCAGTGACCGGGGAAGTTCCATGCATCGTGATGGCCATCCCCCTATGTACCTATGTACCCCCTATGGCCATTCTCCCCCCCCTCCCCCCATGATAAGGCTCCTAAGCTGTATGTAGAGTATGAATTTTGAACACCGGTGATTAACCCTCTCCTTACCCGAGGCGACTATTGCACCTTAAGTAAGGTAAAATACTCTGTGGCGACTGGAGCCTCAGGGGCGCCAAATATGCATGAGGGTAATGAATAGCCCCGGAAGTAGTGTCACCGCCACGTGGTAGACTCAGTAAGTATAATATTCCTGCTTTAGTCCCTATTTTTCTTTCTTTTTCCTTTCATTTCTTTAATTATCTGGGTGGTTTCACTAGTGATAAGTGTATACAGTTATTCTAGCATGTTTTAGTGTTTTTTTATTCTAAGATACAGTGACAATGCCTTATGGGCAGGACATATACTGTATTAACAATTTTACCATTAACCTCTCTACTGTGTCCAGTTTAAAACAAGCAAATGTTAGCACTATTACTATTTTTACATCCAACATAAATACAATTTCTGAAGCCTAGGTTGTTTAAGAGATTCTGACCAAGAACTCAACAACTGAGAAATGGCAGGAAAGTAAACAGCTAAGAGAAAGGCAGAAATGCAGGCTGGAAATAGAAGAATCAATGTGGCTACTGGATCCACATATGGGAAAATCTCTATTAGAAACGAGACAATTTTTCTCTCCATTACTGGCATTTATAGACAATTACAATGGTATTATAGATACAGTTCTTTGTAGTATCTGAATAGTAAGTCAGAGATCTGGCAGCCGAGATTTTGGAAATGCCCTGTAGCAATGTCAAAGTAGAAATGGGATCTCCTACAGCCCAATAAAACTGTGGTTTCTACTGTATCTTTCCTCATCACTATGACTTATTAATCAAAGGCCTATCTCCTGGATAGAACATGAAGCAAAAAATGAATGGGGTGGGTGACTGGAATGCTAAAAATGACATCAATATTATTCTGCTGTGGGAGGAATGTAAAGCAGAAATGACATTGGTGCCTTATATGTATGTAAGTATTGTAATTGTTCCTACTTTTATATATGATTAATTTTAATGGGAACCTTTTCGGTGGAAAGATCTTATTAATCTGCAGATATGGGTTAATCTGCAGGGTAATAGCATTCATAACCTGTTTGGCTCCTGCACATTGAGCCTCGGTGCTGGGAGAAAAAGAACTTCAATACTCACGGCAGTGTTCCCGTTTCAGGGGGTGACAGGTTCAGTCACCACTCTTTGTATGGAGAGTGGCGTCTATTACCACGCCCCCTGCACTGATTGACAGCTTCCTCTACTGATGAGCAGCTGTCAGTCAGTGCAGGGGCGTGGTTACATTGTCGACTCTCCATATACAGAAACTGCATCGGCTCCGCCCCGTGACTGAAACCCGAACACTGCTGGAAGAATTAAAGTTCATCTCCTCCTGGCAGCGGGGCTCTCTGTTCAGATGCTGGACAGGTTGAGAATGCTAATTAACTCCATATATGCAGGTTAATAGTATTTTTCCAAGTGAGAGGTTCCCTTTACGTCAATTCGGGGGTGTACAGGAGTTAATGTCTTGATTCTTCATAGGATTTTCTCTTATACTAACTTCTTTCAACTGTATACATTCTAAAATAGACTAAGAAGTGCAATGGAAAGATTTACAGTTGGGTGATACACCTATTCTGCAATAAGAGGATAACAGCAAAGTCCTAAATGGAACCTGTCATGTAAAAAAAACTATTATCTGCAGATATGGGGTTAATCTACAGGTTAATAGCTTTCTAAAGATGTCTAGCCACCACACTGAATGTTGACTGCCAGGAGAAAATGAACGTAATTCCTCCAGCTGGCTTTCAGTCACTACAGCACATAATGAGCAGCGGCTGTAATGACGCTTCTGGCACTGACAGTCAATTCTGTACTGATGCAATGAGGAGCCGGTTGTTAGTCAGTGCCAGAGTGTGGTCACAGCTGTCGTTCACTATGTATTGAGCATTGACGGAAGCCCTGCCAGATGTGCCTCTATGACTAAAAGCTGAAGGCCTCCAGGAGGAATAAAGCTAATTTTCTTCCAGTAGCTGGGCTTTCAGTGTGGTGACCAGGCAGTTTCAGAACTCTATTAACCTTAAGATTAGCCCCATATCTATAGGTTAATAACATCTTTTTTACAAGACAGGATTCCTTTACTTGGCTGATATTATTTAACCCCTTCACGACTTTGGACAAATGTCCATATATATGTCCAAGATCACCTCCCCTGCATATGTCTGCTGATCCATCACTAGACATGTGCGACTAACAGGTGCAGATGGATCAAAGATCCACACATGCCTGCTAGCCACTTAGATTGCACTTTCAAAATCTGACAGCACAATTTAAATGGCTGAGGTGGGGATTGCACTGTTTCCCGTCACCATTGGCGGCCCCGTGATATGATCACGAGGTGCCATGGAATTGCCATGGTAGCACTGAATCAGCTGATAACCCCTAATGCTACCATTACTCACTTCCTATGAGAGCCAGCTGAGTGCCAGCGCTAAACGGAGCACTGCATTTTTTCTGATCAGAGCAATGTTGCAGCTTTGCTTTGATCAGCAGAAGCGATCGGACAGTGCAGTGATAAAGTGCCCTGGGGGACTAGTAAAATCAATTAAAAAAAGTAAATAAAGTTTTAAAAAATATGAAAAAATAAAAAGCCTAAAAGTTGAACCCCCCCATTTGCCCCATTGAAAATAAAATAATAATAAAAAATACACATATATGGTTTTGCTTCATTCAGAAATGTCCGATCCATCAAAATATAAAATCAATTATTCTGATTGGTAAACGAGGAAAAAATTCCAAGCGCACGCTCTTTAGCCTTCGCTCAAGACACAAAAAATAAGTTATAACTGAGCTCCAGATCCCCAAAAATGAGAACGCTATGGGTCTCTGAAAATGGTGACAAAATTGCAATTTTTTTTTTTCCGACAAAATTCTGAATTTTTTTTCACCCCTTAGATAAAAGTAAATCCATACATGTTTGGTGTCTATGAACTCGCACCAACGTGAGGTATCATACTGACATGTCAGTTCAACCATATAGTGAACGTGATAAATAAAAGACCCCAAAAACAATGATCGCAATTTTACCGCACTTGGATTTTTTTTCACATTTTCCAGTACACTACAGTTAGGTCCAGAAATATTTGGACAGTGACACAAGTTTTGTTATTTTAGCTGTTTACAAAAACATGTTCAGAAATACAATTATATATATAATATGGGCTGAAAGTGCACACTCCCAGCTGCAATATGAGAGTTTTCACATCCAAATCGGAGAAAGGGTTTAGGAATCATAGCTCTGTAATGCATAGCCTCCTCTTTTTCAAGGGACCAAAAGTAATTGGACAAGGGACTCTAAGGGCTGCAATTAACTCTGAAGGCATCTCCCTCGTTAACCTGTAATCAATGAAGTAGTTAAAAGGTCTGGGGTTGATTACAGGTGTGTGGTTTTGCATTTGGAAGCTGTTGCTGTGACCAGACAACATGCGGTCTAAGGAACTCTCAATTGAGGTGAAGCAGAACATCCTGAGGCTGAAAAAAAAGAAAAAATCCATCAGAGAGATAGCAGACATGCTTGGAGTAGCAAAATCAACAGTTGGGTACATTCTGAGAAAAAAGGAATTGACTGGTGAGCTTGGGAACTCAAAAAGGCCTCGGCGTCCACGGATGACAACAGTGGTAGATGATCGCCGCATACTTTCTTTGGTGAAGAAGAACCCGTTCACAACATCAACTGAAGTCCAGAACAGTCTCAGTGAAGTAGGTGTATCTGTCTCTAAGTCAACAGTAAAGAGAAGACTCCATGAAAGTAAATACAAAGGGTTCACATCTAGATGCAAACCATTCATCAATTCCAAAAATAGACAGGCCAGAGTTAAATTTGCTGAAAAACACCTCATGAAGCCAGCTCAGTTCTGGAAAAGTATTCTATGGACAGATGAGACCAAGATCAACCTGTACCAGAATGATGGGAAGAAAAAAGTTTGGAGAAGAAAGGGAACGGCACATGATCCAAGGCACACCACATCCTCTGTAAAACATGGTGGAGGCAACGTGATGGCATGGGCATGCATGGCTTTCAATGGCACTGGGTCACTTGTGTTTATTGATGACATAACAGCAGACAAGAGTAGCCGGATGAATTCTGAAGTGTACCGGGATATACTTTCAGCCCAGATTCAGCCAAATACCGCAAAGTTGATCGGACGGCGCTTCATAGTACAGATGGACAATGACCCCAAGCATACAGCCAAAGCTACCCAGGAGTTCATGAGTGCAAAAAAGTGGAACATTCTGCAATGGCCAAGTCAATCACCAGATCTTAACCCAATTGAGCATGCATTTCACTTGCTCAAATCCAGACTTAAGACGGAAAGACCCACAGACAAGCAAGACCTGAAGGCTGCGGCTGTAAAGGCCTGGCAAAGCATTAAGAAGGAGGAAACCCAGCGTTTGGTGATATCCATGGGTTCCAGACTTAAGGCAGTGATTGCCTCCAAAGGATTCGCAACAAAATATTGAAAATAAAAATATTTTGTTTGGGTTTGGTTTATTTGTCCAATTACTTTTGACCTCCTAAAATGTGGAGTGTTTGTAAAGAAATGTGTACAATTCCTGCAATTTCTATCAGATATTTTTGTTCAAACCTTCAAATTAAACGTTACAATCTGCACTTGAATTCTGTTGTAGAGGTTTCATTTCAAATCCAATGTGGTGGCATGCAGAGCCCAATTCGCGAAAATTGTGTCACTGTCCAAATATTTCTGGACCTAACTGTATATGATAAAACTAATGGTTTCATTCAAAAGTACAACTTGTTCCACACAAAAATAAGCCCTGACATGGCAATTTTGATGGAGACATAGAAAGGGTGACAAGAATGAAAACAAAAAATTGCCGGTAGAGGGTGAAGGGGATAAGACATCACCTAAATAGTGATGAACAAGCACTACCATGCTCAGAGTAATGAGCAGTTAATGCTCGGATGGGCGCAACTCAAGTAACAAGTATAATGGAAGCCAATTTTTTTTCTGAAGATTTCCTTGAAAAATGCTCAAGTTCCCCATACACATCCAGTATACTCGGGTAATCGAGTTGCACCCATTGAGCATTCACTGCTCATTATGAGTATCAAGTACCTAAGGATCGTAGTTCTTGCTCATCACTACACCTAAACAAAAAGGCATGAAATTTGATTACTTCAGACGCGCTCTGTGCATGGTCAGAACCGCAAGAGTCTTCTGAGCATGCGCAAAGCGCGTCTGAAGCAGAGAAGTAAGCACCTTGATAACGGCTGCGGGAATGGTAAGTGCACACGCACGGGATCTGAATATGCTGATGGTGACGTCGCACATGTAAAACCAAGGTATCATGCCCACAGGGGCATGATACCACGGAAAACATGCAAACGTCCATAGAGCGATGTGACGCGCAGGGGGCTAGAGCCTCTGATCATTTACATAGGGAATATGTAAGTAATAAATGATTTTCTATTACTTTATTATTCCACAATATTACAACACAGGGATGGGTAGGAAGGGGATATTAGGCCACACAACACACTGCTTACAGCTCAGAATGCATATGGGACCTGACAGGTTCCCTTCAAACCAATTATTGCCAAACAAGGGTGTGTATAAGATATCCATAATAGATTATCAATATCAATAAATAGTTCACCCCAGATATATATGGAAAGGCTATTCAATTCCAATAAAGAGAACTGATTCAGAAAAAATGTACACAAGGAAAAATAAATACATTATAACTTTTATTGAATAAAAAAATTAAAAAATTGAAAACAAAGGAAAAAAATGACAACACAATGGGAAAATGGGTCCGACACAGCAATAAATTATCTACATAATTGTAAACATTACACGACAACCAGCAATAGAAACTATGGTATGTAAACTGGAAAAATGCTAGAAATGTAAACCATGCACCCAAAGTGCAAATGTGCAAAAGGTTACTAAGGTAGTGTGTCATAAAAAAATCCCTGTATTAAATGTGACCGATAAATCACCATGAATCTCAAAAACGACCCCCACAAAATAGTGTGAGCGGAAGGACACTCTATCCATGGGAGTCAAAGCACCATGGAAAGCAATACAGTAAGATTAAAACCAATAGTTTATTTTAAAAAATTAAAAATATTCTCCTCTACAGTTTCAGGATATGTAAAGTGCATTTACAGACAGGGTTTTCTTCTAAAGGTGGTTTAGGGTATCATATAATGCATGGGACCCCACAGGTAACTAATCACATAATAACCTAAATGCTGGTAATAAATAGGGTTAAAATATCAACAATAGCTATAAATGCAAGAGATCAATATCTCATAACAGAAAAATTGTCAGAATAATATAACATGTGAATAGAATAATATCTATTAATGGATCAATACCCAGTACTAAAGATCAAGCACTGATAGTATAGAAATCTAACCAGCAACAGTTAAACAACGTCAGTAAGCAATTTATGTAAAGTGCTGAGTGAAAGGCATCAGACAAAATGAAATAATATGTGCAATATAGTGTATGTACGTTACCTGGTGTCAGGCCAATTGTTCCTGTATCTCTGCTTTCCCGACGCACGTTTCATCGTGTGTGTGACTTCCTTAGGGTAAAGTGTGTGAATAGAGGGTCCGCTAACACTATTTTGTGGGGGTCTTTTTTGATATTCATAAAGTTGAATAGTGCAGAAATGTGTAGCCAGGGGATATATATAAATGACTATGTGAGCCAAGTAGCAGCTACAATGGATGCAAATATATGAATGATAGTAACCTGTTAGTGCTGGTGAACATACCAAAAAAGGAAATCACCATGAATTTACATGATAGTAGTAATAGAACTATATTAGTGTCAATTACCTGTAGTCATATCCGAACAGCTGCTGTGTCGGCACCAGGTCCCAAATCCCTATGCGCGTTTTGCCGTACCTTTGTTAGGGGGTGTTCTTGTACAACCGAATATATAAAAAGCTTCTTGTAAAACCATACCTTGGTCTTTGTAATTTTTACAAAAAAAGTCATGTAGGCAGTGATATCACCATCCTCTCTGCCAGCTCATTAAACCTTTGGGAGACCAAGGATAATTCAAGTTAGCATGAGCGTAGACTTAAAAACAAACAGATTAATCTCTATAAAGTAGAATGGCTTTAGACACGCTGTGCTTATCAAAAAGTATTGAAAAATTCTTTGACATTTTCCCATGTTGTTTCTCGAAAATCTTGTTCTGTCCATTACCACTGTTCCACAATCTCATCCACTGTTATTTTCAAGTTCTTTTTTTCCCTTTCAAGTCTGAACCTACAATTCGGTTAATATAGTATCTCATCTCCTGTGTTCCTACTGCCCTTTTATAATGCAACATAAAACTAATGACTATAATCATATTACCATCAGCTCATCTCTATCACAATCCATCAGTTCCTTCAAGCAAATGTAAAATCGCCTTCACTTCTGAGAAAATGAAATTGAATTGTATTGAGAGTAAAAGTAACCCACTGGAAAGATATAAGCCACCGTGGGACTGCATATCTTTAACCCACCGTCTGGGAAAAGTAATTAGAAGTATTCTGTTTTGAACGCGGAGACCGCTCGCCTGGGCCTTTTCAGAAAAGCTAACACAGATTCTGTTAATCAACATAGACAGCTTCTTGCTGGGTTTAAAGAAAGGTTATTAGTTGACGTGTTGCTTTCTTTTTTACTCTTTGTCGATATTCCGCTTTATTTTTAAGTGCGATATCGCAGGCATTATTGTTAAACCTGACCTCAATGTTGTAGTGAGATTTAAAGGAACAGTGTTTGATTAGTAGAGTGAACATCTACAACCATCAAAATACCGGTACTGCTGGATTTATCTGTATCAGCACGTAACAAGAGTAGCACTTGGTATGAGACACCATAATATTAATATGTGTTACCTGTGATTTTCCGTAGCTACGTAGTGAGTTAGCAAGGCGCCAGATTCCCCTTATTATAACTTTCCCCAATTAGCCTCCCCTATACTGCTGTGAACCTCACTAATTGTCACAATGTTACTGATGCTAGAAGAATGCTGCACAGACTTACTGCATAGCCGCTGCTGCCGTCCAGGTGATCACCACACCTGTCACCTGCCCTCCGTGTTTCTTTTTGAATCCTCTGCCACGTGCTGACGTTGCCTGTCTTCTGCACCTGAGCCTGCGGATGCAGGATTATATACCTGCTGATTGGTGAGTCATGACTAGGAAGGAATGTGCAGACTGCATGTGCGTGTCACGTGACGTCAGCATGCCTCCTCAATCTAATTGGCTGCCTGCACAGCCCAGCCACCCTGTGAAATGTAGTGATATAAACGTCCCCGCCCCCTGACCCTGGGGCCTGGTGAGCAGAGGGATGAAAGGTAAGAGGTGTGACCACATGGACTCTGTCAGTGCCTAGCAGGGGTTACATTTCTTAAAATTGAGCCAGACATGAAGATAGTTTGTTTATAGAAGGGGGATAAGTCCCTCATTGTTTTTACAAGACTCTTGTTGACTCATGTAATTGCCTTGCTAATGAAGGCCAGATACACAGATAAATCAATTATGCGACCCTCCCATTGTATTACTAAGTGAATTGCTAGATGTGATGTAACTTACCTGTCTATCCTGTCTCTGGATATTTAAATATGACTTGAAATCTAGCCAATAAGAGCCCAGTCTTATCCACCAATCATGAAGACCCCAATGGTCTGAATGGAGAGCTCAGGGTATAAGAAAGAGGACTGTCCGTAGCCCAGAGAGACTCTTGCTACATGCTACCAATCTAGGATCTGCGGATCTGATTGGCAAGCCATAACCAAACCTGGATTATAACACTATATGGACTTCAGCATCGAATGCAAGGATTCGGCTTTTATATCAAGGACTACCTAAGGAAGGAATCCAGCTTGGGACAATCCAGTCATCTGACTACAGACTTTGCAGTCCTCAGCCAGCTTCCTAAATCTGGCATTATTCCATTCTCGGTGGGTGCCCGCCGAAAGCGGGGTGCTGCTGGATTGGAGTAAGTAGCCATGGAAGCTCTGAGGCATGGACATTCTAAATCCCTGGTGAGCCAGTGGAAGGGTGAGGCTCTGTTGCCTGTTACATTTGTGTGTTTTGCTGCTATGTGCCGTTAATTGTTTGGGGATCCAATAAAGTCTAAATATTGTGATTCCCTCACCCTGTGTTGTCTGAGTAGTGTTCCGCCCACGATAAGGAGGCCGGGTGTTCAGTTGGGATGAGCCCTGGGCCATGCTGTCTTTGTAAAGGCGGTCAGGCTAGCGGATGAGAGCACCCACTGACCCCCGTGTTTCCACAAGAGGCTCGGGCTGTCAGGAGCTGGGCCCCCCTCCTGGCTTCTGCTCACAGGGCCCGATACAGGAGTCATGGTTGTAATGCCCTTATGGCTGCCCTGGCTGCACCACTTTGTCTACTGATGACTTTACTCAATGGCAGCTTATAGTCCATTAAGTCATAAATTACTTTTTCCAGTGTCCGTAAATTAAAATTCAGTTAATGCCTCATATCAGCATTCTGATCCAAAGACAGATATTACTTATCATCCATATGGTTCATTATGGTTTTTCAATGTATCAGTAAAAATGTTGACTTTCCCACTTGAAAAAGGGGTCTCAAAAGCACCACTTCAGCATTTTGTATTTTCAGCGCTGGATTGGTGATTTAAATCTAAGTCCCCTGACCCTAGTATTATACTTACTCTCCTGCGTTTTCACCATTTTCTGGTGCCGCTCTGGTCCTGAAGGGCCATCTTGTGACCATATCTTCTGACTGACCGGAAATCAGAAGTTACATCATAAGCTTTCAGTGCAAGTCTACAAAAGTAAATATGTGGCCAGAATGAGCCTTTCATAGTCTTGGATTGAGTTGTGACCTTCAGCATGCTTCATGAAACACTGGAGATGCCGGCAGATCACAAATTGCTAGAGACCGATGGAAGCTGTAAGGGAGCTGGAGAGCAAAGACACACTGAAGTGACATCTCACAATGTCTGTGGGGTAACTTTGCCATCTGCTGGCCTAAAGAGAAAGCAGGAACTAATCGGTGGAATGTGTGTTTGTGCTTCCTCTGATGTACCCATGGTAGGTGACACCATCTGACTGGTCAAATGGCTGTACTGGGCGCGTGCAATAGGCTTTGTGATGGGGATTAAAATTAATATAGAAAAAGGGAGAGAAAAATAAATAAATAAGCAGTTTGACACAAGTTGGAATATTCAACTTTGTTATGACTGGGCACTGCTGAAGGTCCCCAGGAATTTCGTGGTGATGCACAGTGCTGGAAGGTTGTCCCCCTCTAACTAGGGCTAGTTCCTGGGAAAGTTGAGGTAGGGATGGTGCAGCAGAGACAGGGCAGGGAGCTTTTACCTTTTATTGAAGCTCTGCAGAAAACAGTCCGGAACCTTCCATACAGCATAAACTAGGATTTTGGTCTGACCTGCCCTAATGAGAGTCCAGTGTCTTGCTGTGTGGTGGTAGTGTAATCCTCCAGCTGCTACTTCCTTACCTGGGAAAAGGTATCTTGAAATCCTGGGATTTTCATGACAGAAAATCTCTGGATCTTTGATCCCTTCCAGCGATCCAGGTGACTAGATTACTATAGGAAAGCTTACTCTTGCTTCTAGAAGTCAATGTTATTTCTGAGCTCCTGGTAAATTTTACTGCTCCTTAAAAAAAAGCTCAAAGCAGTCTCTCAGTTTGCCACTGACCCTGGAAGTCTAGGTGGCCTAGGGACTTATAAAGTTTCAATTTGCAGCTGGTCCCTCCAGAGGTTTCAAAATCCATCTGAGGCCAGGACCGCCTCTATTTTACACTCTTCTCACACGCTCACCCTGACACCAACTGACTTTACCTCATAGAAAGTTTCTCTACCTCTCCTTCTAGGGCACGCACACAAGCCTTATTATCAGCTCAGGTGAACAGCCTTAGAAAAGGAGTGTAGGAAAATGTCATTAAAGCTGGCAATACATGTTATACATATTGAAATACATATGTAGCCATAGTTTTTGGTGACCAAGGCACAGGATGCCACATGTGTCCACGAGGGAAGAATTTAGAAGGTGACAATTGTGTCACAGTTACAAAATATAAATGGCCAGGCTGTAACGGATGGGAGTTCATGCCAGATCCTATACCAGGAAGGTTTTGTGACACCACAGTGGGCTGATAGCCCCACAGCAACAGACGGGTCCAAGAGTGGTCATAGCCCAAAACGGGTGGAAGTTCATGTCAACCACTGCAGAAAAAGCCTGAGGACCGAATACCGACTCTAGAGAAACCTGAAGACTGAATACCATCTCAAGAGGAACCTGAATATCAAATATTCAGTACCGTCTCCAGAGGAACCTGAGGAGGGAATATCAAGTACTGTCTCCAAAAGGTGGTCAGATTTCGTGGTCAAGCACCAAAGTCTGAGTATCAATCGAACCCAATGATCGAACACTGAATAACAGACATTGATGGCCAAGAACCGAAGACAGAATGTATGCTCTGGTGCAGAATCCAAGTGAGCTTGGGCATTGCTTCTTGCAGAGACTTGCAGTATTGAGTGAGTACATAGAGTAATTTTCAGAAAGTAGAGGTGGCCAGCTGGTATGGTGAGTGATAATACTCCCTAACATGGACTTGTAGCCTAGTGGATAGTTTCTCCAACTCCGATATGGCCTGCAACCTGCTTTGTGGTATTGTTTATATAAGCCAACTATTGTGTAAAGAATACTGTGATTGCATCCCATACATTAGTGATTGTGTTCCATAAACTAGTGTTGCTGATTACTCCACTGTCAAATAATCTGATTTGTCACTATTACTTGTGCTATACCATCGTCTTATATTTAAAGTTCTAATCCTCATCGGTATAAAGTGAGTAAACCAATGTTGGTTAAGATACCACTGACTCTTCATTCTCTGCACCATTACATCTCACCTCTGTTTTATAGAAGAAGCAGGAAGCAAATGAAGACATTGCCAGGTGGCAAGGGGTCAAGGACTTAGATTTAAAGCAGAACTCCAGTGGTGAAAAAAAAAAAAAAAAAATTCTAGAGTTGTGATTTAAGAAAAAATAGTGAATCATCTTGCCAGTCCCACTTTTCCTGGATTTTTCTGGGCAGCTATGATGATGGCCATTGACTGTAAGCATCCTGGAGAAGGCAAAGTGGAGCCATAGATGACAAAAGTGGCATGACAGGATTCGAGCAGTGTTGCCACTACCTTGTAACAATTGGATGAGGTCAGATATGTCTAGTCACAAGTTGGATTTTATTTCATCAGACCCAGTGATATGAACATCTTGTACCCTATCATAGAAGATGTATTTCGGCTGTTATTTTCCATTGCAAAACAACTCTAGATGGCCAAGTTTATTGACCACTGAGCACATATATTTTTCTCTTTAGGCTGATACATCTGTTGGGAATTTAGAGTACACTACTAGTTATCATTCTCCACCAGTAAAGTGAGTCAGATACCTGATTTTACATCTAAAACTGCATTAATTATTTGATAGATCCATTAGACCTAATGAGCATGGTGTTCTGACTTTGTGAGATCAGTTATTAAATCTTGACAATAAAATGAGCATTTCATTTAGTTTCCATTCGCCAGCCTCACCAACAGCTGCAGTGTGTACTTAGCAGTGTGAGATCTCAGCAGGAGGCAGAAGGGACACTGAGGAGAAGACAATCAGACTAGGTGGACGGAAGCTTTGTTTAAAGTTTAAAAAAAAGGATTTTACAGCCAAACTGAAATAGATCAAAGTACATCAATGTCACGGCCATCTCTCTCTTGTAGAGACAAGTGACAGGTTCAGGGTCAAAGTCTCTTTGCCTTGAAACTCTGCAGTTTAAATGTATTCCCTTTCCTTTGGGGACAAGAGGGTTAATGTTATGGGTTGGTGGCTTAAAGTGAGGATTGTACATGCAATTCTAAACACAACCCGGGGTCCACCATGCTATGGATGGATATAGTTGCTAAGAGCCCAGAGAGCTGGATGGACAACTACAGACTTGAATATAATTAGGTTCAAATTAATAAGGCGCAAAATGGTCAGTGTTACTTGCACACTAACACTAGAAAACAGAAATGCAAATGCAGCAGAACCACTATATGCGCACCTGCGAAGTAGCTCCTGCTACAAATAATAAAGTTCAGGACAGCAGTGCGCCTAACCAATGCTTCTGCCTGATAAAGTAGAGGCAATTGGGTAACAGTACGCTGCACCTGCGCTGTTACACAAATAGAGGTGAGGCAGGCTAGAGATAACAGTGGTTTCCACAGCACTAAAACTGCTTTTATATATATATATATATATATATATATATATATATATATATATATATATATATATGTGTTTATATATAGAGGACTGTGGTAACCTGTACGCCTAACCGGCGCTGTTACCAGCTAAGATTATTCAGTAGTGGGATGAGTAGAGAGGCCTGCCTAACTAAACCTCATGCCGCATGGCAAGAGCAGACTGAGTGCGGCGTCCATATATTTAACCTAAGCACCACCCAGTCTAGGGTCATGTCCAATCAGCATAGCTGACGTCCAATGGCCAATCCAGAGAAGTCATTTAATCGGGGCAGCTGATGTCCAACGGCCAATCCAGGGAAGCCACGTCATCAGGACAGCTGACGTCTAACAGCCAATCCGAACATGCCACATCACACGCATGCGCAGTGGCCAAACAGTAAGACAAAGAAAAAAACAGCCCACGCATGCACACTCGCTCGCTTTCCATACTTAGACTCTGGTGAGTGAACAGCCACCAGTAAGACAGCAGAGGATTGGGCCAAACACTGAGAATGGTGCCGAGGCAGAGCAGAACCTGCAGAATGAGTCTCGGGCACTGGACAGACAGGGGGCACCCTGACTCTGACCCAAGAAGGAGGACACCTCGGATGTGTAGCCGTTACAGTTAATATCTGAATTCCTTGCCAGCAAGTTTTTCATAACTTTTTCAGGTGTTTCCAGTTTTGGACCACTCCTAGTCCCTATATATACTCTCTGCTCCCAGCAGAGGGTGCTGGTTATTCTTATTCAGTTGGAAGCGTGGCCTGGAGGTGAAAAGAGCCCTATCTGCTCCTTGCTGTGTTGGCTGCAGTCTTGGTGCTGAATGCAGCACTCTGTGTTGTGCTTATTGTACAGAATGGAAGTTTCCCAGTTTTCTGTTTACTTCCCCCCTTTTATATTGTTTTCCCTTGTACATGTTTAGTTGCTCCTTTGAGTGTGATTTCCATGTGTATTAGTTGTTTTTCCTTGTTCGTCTGTAGTTGTGGGGTTTGTGTTCTTGGTCCCGGCTCACCCCTCGAATAGAGGTGGGGAGTTATATCAGGGTTTGGACAGGAGTTAGGGTCAAACTGGGGATACAAACCTCTCTACCATCTAGCATACCTCTGAGCTGAGGGACAGCACAAGGTTCTCCAGTCTGAGGGCCAGCTGTCACGCTTCCCGGTCCCCTGGCCCCACTCTCCGGTCCCCGTGGCCTGCTCCCCGCTCCCCGGCGGCGTCCCCTGCTCACCACTCTGGTCCCGGCCTCCTCTTCCCCGCCTGCGGCCTCCATGCGTCCAGCTCCCCGCTCCCGGCGCTCCTCTGCGACGTGGGACCTCCAGCCGGGCACCCCTGCTTCCTCCGCACCGCTCCCTGGACTGGCTTCTGGTACTCGGGCCTCGCGCATGCGCATTAGGGCGCGCGCGCGGTCATTGACCTAGAAACAGGAAATTGCATAGACAGGTACAGGGTATTTTAAGATGCACTTTCCTGGTGGGCGGGGCCTGTTCTACGTGTTTAGCAAGCTAGTGTTCAGGTCCCCGTATTGCTTTGCCCTGTGCTTTGCCTTGTATTAACCCTGTCTGTCTCGCAGAGCCTGCCCTGCCACGCCAGTCGCTCCGAACCAAGTCCATCCCTGGACCCTGACGGTGACTTCGGCGGATGTTCCACCACCTCTGCAGCTCTGCCAGTCTCCAGTCCCTAGCTCCGTTCGGTGACCCGTTCCATCGCTCAGCAGGTTCCGGATCCCGCCTGACCCTACAACCCGGCCTCGGACCCTGAGCTTCGTCACCCGGGCTACCGTCCAGAACTTTGTGTGCTCTGCGCCATCCACCTTTCCTGCTCCTCTACGGACTGTCCAGCTACCAATTGTGCTTCGGCTGCCGTGCATCAGGACCCTCTGGCGGGGTGACCGGCCTGGCTGCCTCCTGAGGGGAAATCGGTGTACGGTCCAGTGTTTCCACCACCCGGTCGTAACAGCTAGAACAGGCCATGGATCCCGCCGAAGCACTAGCGGCCTTGCAGCAGGAACTCGTACGCCAGCGCGAGACCCAGACCCGCATGCTGAACTTTATGTCTTCTGTGGATACCCGCCTGAACACGCTACAAGCGACGGCCACATCCTTGGCATCTCAGGTTTCCACTGTACAATACACGGCCACAGCTCCCGTGGCAGCCTCCTCGGATGCTTCCAAACTTCGTTTGGCCTCACCACCCCGGTACGCCGGAGATCCCAAGACCTGCTGGGGATTCATCAATAAATGCTCCCTCCATTTCAAGCTGCTGCCGCACCTTTTTGCCTCTGACCAAGCCAAGGTCGCGTTCATGATGTCCCATCTAGAGGGAGAGGCACTGGCCTGGATGAACCCCTTGTGGGAGAAGTAGGATCCGGTAACCACCAACATCCAGGAATTCCTGCAGGCTTTTCGCATTACCTTTGACGAGCCCGGACGCGCCTTCGTGTCTGCCTCATCCCTCCTCCGGCTACGTCAGGGGACTCTGACGGTGGGCCAATATGCCATTCGTTTTCGCACCTTGGCCTCGGAACTCGGGTGGAACAATGAGGCCCTAACCACCGCCTTCTGGGAGGGACTCTCGGGTCGTATTAAAGATGAGCTGGCTGGTCGTGACGTGCCGTCCACCCTGGATGCCCTGATTGCTCTAGCGACTCGAGTGGATCTTCGCTTTCAGGAACGATCCAAAGAGGTGTCCCGCGAGAGGCGTCCGATACGGCACTCCTCCCCACCACAGAAGTCCATCACTCCCCAGTTGGCGTCACCTGGCGCGTCTACCTACGAGCCCATGCAGATTGACCGCCTGAGGCAGTCGGAGCAACGCCGAGCAGAACGACTAGCAAAGGGTCTCTGCTTCTACTGCGGTGATGGCACACACCTGCTACGCTCCTGTCCCGAGAAGCCGGGAAACTCCAAAGCCTAGGCTTGGTAGGAGAGGCCACCCTAGGTGCTGGGACTCTCTCAGACTCCGTTACCTGGACTATTTAAGTCACTACAGAAGAGACCCGGTTCACGGCAGAGGCGTATCTCGATTCCGGAGCAGCAGGCAACTTCATCCAGCAGGCCACGGTGGATAAGTACCAGGTGCCTGTCCTCCCACTAGAGAAACCGCTGGTGATCGCCTCTGTAGATGGGAGACCCCTCTCTGACACCGTCTCACTGATCACCGAGCCTGTGGAAGTACGGATCGGTGCTCTGCACACCGAGAAGATCACCTTCTACGTCCTCCCGCGCATGTCTCATCCGATCCTGCTGGGACTCCCATGGTTACGGACACACGAACCATCGGTCAGCTGGAGTACAGGTGAAATCACCCGATGGGGCTCCTCGTGTCACGAGAGATGTCTGAAATCCATCCAGCCCGTCCGACGCCCTCCGGTCCCAGAGTCTCTACCAGGACTGCCTTCTGCCTACTGGTCCTTCTCGGACGTTTTTGACAAAAAAGAGTCATAGGTACTACCGCCTCATCGTCCCTACGACTGTGCCATTGAATTACTGCCAGGAACTACGCCTCCTAGAGGACGGATATACCCCTTGTCCCCTGCTGAAACACGAGCTATGTCTGCCTATATCACCGAGAGCCTGGCTAAGGGGTTCATTCGGAGGTCCTCGTCCCCTGCCGGAGCAGGGCTTTTCTTCGTCAAGAAAAAAGAAGGTGATCTGCGCCCTTGCATTGACTACCGGGGATTAAACCAGATTACCGTAAAAAACAAATACCCTCTGCCGCTTATCCCCGAACTATTCGATCGGCTCCGAGGAGCCCGTGTATTCACCAAGTTGGACCTCCGTGGGGCCTATAACCTGGTTCGCATTCGCTCTGGAGACGAATGGAAAACCGCATTCAACACTCGGGATGGGCACTACGAGTATTGTGTCATGCCCTTTGGTCTGTGTAATGCTCCGGCAGTCTTCCAAGAACTGGTGAACGACGTGTTCAGAGATCTCCTCTATGTCTGTTTCGTGGTGTATCTGGACGACATCCTGGTCTTCTCTCCGGATCTACAAACCCACCGAGAGAACGTGCAGCTAGTTCTCCAGAGGCTTAGAGAGAACCGTCTATACGCCAAGTACGAGAAATGCATCTTTGAAAAGTCGTCTCTTCCCTTCCTGGGTTATGTAATCTCGGACACTGGCCTGCAGATGGACCCAGAGAAAGTGTCTGCCATCATCAACTGGCCTCCTCCTTCCGGACTGAAGGCTATCCAACGCTTTCTCGGCTTTGCGAACTATTACCGTCAATTCATCCCGCATTTCTCTGCCTTGACTGCACCTCTCTCTGCCTTGACTAAGAAAGGAGCTAATCCTAAGGACTGGTCCCCGGCGGCCGATGCCGCGTTCTGCTCCTTGAAACAGGCGTTTGCTTCTTCCCCGGTTCTCCATCGCCCTGAATTGAACCGACAGTTCACCTTAGAGGTGGATGCCTCCTCCTCAGGAGCCGGGGCAGTGTTGATGCAGAACTCCCCCTCTGGAAAGATGGTCACTTGTGGATTCTTCTCCAAGAGCTTTTCGGCACCCGAACGCAACTACACCATCGGGGATCGGGAGCTACTGGCCGTGAAGCTGGCCTTGGAAGAATGGCGCTACCTCTTGGAGGGAGCTGTATACCCTGTGATCATATAAACGGACCACAAGAATCTGGAGTACCTGCGGTCTGCCCAAAGACTGAACCCACGACAAGCCCGCTGGTCCTTGTTTTTTGCTCGATTTGATTTCCAACTCCATTTTCGGCCTGCGGAGAAGAACGTGTGGGCAGACGCTTTGTCCAGGTCCTTCGTGCCCATGGAGTTGGAGGAGGAGACATACCAGCCCATCATCAACCCCAGTAAAGTCATTCCGGTGACTCCTGTCGCTCTAACTCAGATACCCCCTGGGAAAACCTATGTCTCAGATACTGACAGACAGAGAGTCCTGCACTGGGGCCATGCCTCTAAGATCGCCGGCCATGCTGGTCAGAAGAAGACTTGGAGTACGATTGTCCGTCACTACTGGTGGCCGTCCCTCCGTAAAGATGTCGCAACCTTCGTCTCAGCCTGTCCATCCTGTGCCCGGAACAAGACACCCAAGCACCTACCATATGGACGTCTTCTGCCTTTGCCCATTCCTTCCGTTCCATGGCAACATATCGCAATGGACTTCATTACGGACTTACCCTTATCCTCCGGACATACGGTCATATGGGTTGTGGTGGATCGCTTCTCAAAGATGGCCCACTTCGTTCCCATGGCAGGGCTGCCCTCTGCCCAGGAGCTAGCTGACTCCTTCATACAGCACATATTCCGATTGCATGGCTTCCCCGTACACATTATATCCGACGGAGGAACTCAGTTTACCTCGCGTTTCTGGAGGGCTCTCTGCAAACATGGGAGTGTCCTTGGACTTTTCTTCGGCCTACCATCCTCAGTCGAATGGCCAAGTGGAACGGGTCAATCAGATCCTGACCTCCTTCCTGTGCCACTACGTCAACATCCATCATGACGATTGGTCCACGCTCCTTCCTTGGGCTGAATTCTCCCACAACCAACACATCAGCGAGTCCACCTCCAGCTCTCCCTTCCAGGTCATTTACAGACTGCAGCCTTCTGTCCCGTTGCCAGTATCCTCGGCTTCCGACGTCCCCGCAGCAGATGCTCTGGTTCGGGACTTCTCAGCTATATGGAACTCTGTCAAGTCTTCCCTAGAACGTGCTTCATTACGGATGAAGAGACATGCGGACAAGAGGCGCCTGGATCCCCCGTGTTTCTCCCCAGGTGATCTGGTCTGGCTTGCATCCAGATATGTCCGATTGAAGTTACCCTCGTACAAGTTGGGTCCTCGCTACATCGGGCCGTTTAAGATCATCGGCAAGATCAATGCAGTCTCCTACAAGCTGCAGCTCCCGGCCACGATGCGGATACCCAACTCCTTCCATGTCTCCTTACTCAAGCCTGTTGTCCTTGGTCCCTTCTCCGCTGAGGTCGGTACTGCTCCCCCCTCCTATTGCTGACGATGACATCTATGCGGTAAGGGATATCGTGGCCATGAAGACCGTGCGAGGTCGGCAATACTTCCTGGTAGACTGGGCGGGTTATGGTTCCGAGGATAGGTCCTGGGAGCCCCGGGAGAATGTTGGCACTCCTCTGGTTCGTGCCTTCCTGTCCCGCTTGCGGGGGGGGGGGCGTGGGGGAGGGGGTACTGTCACGCTTTTTGGTCCCCTGGCCCCGCTCTCCGGTCCCCGTGGCCCGCTCCCCGCTCCCCGGCGGCGTCCCCTGCTCACCACTCTGGTCCCGGCCTCCTCTTCCCCGCCTGCGGCCTCCATGCGTCCAGCTCCCCGCTCCCGGCGCTCCTCTGCGACGTGGGACCTCCAGCCGGGCACCCCTGCTTCCTCCGCACCGCTCCCTGGACTGGCTTCTGGTACTCGGGCCTCGCGCATGCGCATTAGGGCGCGCGCGCGGTCATTGACCCTTTCTTAAAGGGCCAGCACCTAGAAACAGGAAATTGCATAGACAGGTACAGGGTATTTTAAGATGCACTTTCAAGGTGGGCGGGGCCTGTTCTACGTGTTTAGCGAGCTAGTGTTCAGGTCCCCGTATTGCTTTGCCCTGTGCTTTGCCTTGTATTAACCCTGTCTGTCTCGCAGAGCCTGCCCTGCCACGCCAGTCGCTCCGAACCAAGTCCATCCCTGGACCCTGACGGTGACTTCGGCGGATGTTCCACCACCTCTGCAGCTCCACCAGTCTCCAGTCCCTGGCTCCGTTCGGTGACCCGTTCCATCGCTCAGCAGGTTCCGGATCCCGCCTGACCCTACAACCCGGCCTCGGACCCTGAGCTTCGTCACCCGGGCTACCGTCCAGAACTTTGTGTGCTCTGCGCCATCCACCTTTCCTGCTCCTCTACGGACTGTCCAGCTACTAATTGTGCTTTGGCTGCCGTGCATCAGGACACTCTGGCGGGGTGACCGGCCTGGCTGCCTCCTCAGGGGAAATCGGTGTACGGTCCAGTGTTTCCACCACCCGGTCGTAACATCAGCGTAGGTGCCCCAGTCCTGTCATCCAGTACCCATGACAATCAATCTTTTCAGGTCTAATAAATCTATTTAAGACTACAAATGATTTGGTAAATCTGGTGATACAACCACTTTAAAAAGAAAGTCCCAGCCCATTTCTGTTACACCTCGTGGCTCTCCTGTTGCAAAGAATGATGTGGTCTCCCATTCCTTGCCTGCCATGAGACCTCCTGCTCAGCAGCGCTGAAGGTCTGGGAAACTACGCAATGTGCAGGGGACGCCTGCTCAGAGAGGCAGCAGGAGTGTTGCACCTCGTGGTTCTCCTGTTGCAAGGAATTATCCTTGCACATTGTGAAACCAAGGATCCCGCTTCTATGTCCCAGAGGTGGGAAGATGAGCATGTGCACTACGTGGCATGTTCTGATTCGCCCACTGACGTCACACGGCTTGATGACAAGGCTGGTGATGTGGTGAACCCTGACTGGCCAGGCTGGGACGTCGTGGACCCTGATTGGGCCAAGGCTGTCATCTTCGCCTCACGCCCGCCCTTGGGTGGAGCTGCGCCTCCTTAAAAACTCCTCCTGCCAATATGGCGGCGTGCGACCGTCCTCTATTGTTGGATGACTGGCAGCGTGCTGCTACGCCGCTGTACAGGCATTTTGTCTTCTTGTGGGCTTTGCCCTTGCTGCTCCGGCAGTCCTTTGTTTGCAGGCCATGTCCCTGCCCTCAGTGAGCTCCTCGGGACTCACCGTGTTGTTAAGCACACGTGCGCGGGCACCGCTGTGCTACCCTCGTGCCACATTTCCGTGACCTTCCTCTGGGCACACGTGCGTGGGCACCACTGTGCTTCCTCGTGCAGCAAGTGCACCAAGCTCTGAGCCCCGTTCCATACAACCCTCACGGGTTAGGGCGAGCCGGTGTATGCAGATCGTCTGAGACGTAACAGACGATTATCAGCAGCAACCCGCTCACTCTTCAACAACCATAGCAGCGGTCCTCTTCACCGCACAGTGGACCTTGACCGGCGGAAGCTGTCTCTATACCATCTTGGCACGCTTCCCCGGGTACCCCTCGTAACACGTTTCCCCCTTTTTACAGAATAAACCTATAGTGTAAACTTCAAAATTTTAAATGTAATTGAAGAAAAAAAAAAGAATATATTTGCAGTTAAAAATTGCCCCGGTGTCTCCTATTTGTCTCCAGCCTTCATTTTGTTCAATGAGAGCCAGTAAAGACGCATGATGGAGCCAGTTGGATAGATAACCAGCCAGAGAGAAGAGAATCCTTTTTCTTGTAGCATATGTTTCCTCCGAGCTCAGTAGCATGCATATCCCCCGAAGAGTACAAAGAGAGCAGAAATAATTATCATTTTAATTGTGTTGTTGAAAATTCTCTGGTTTCCGATGGAGCTTGAGGGGAACGATGACTACTTCTGTGAATAGAAAGTAAAGAAGGACAGCGCTTAAACCCTTTAACGTCCGTGGGGTCTATTTCATTACACAGGGAATGGTGGAGGTACAAGATTATTTAACCCATTACAGATGGGTGTTTTACTTATTTTTTATTGCATATAATAGCTTGTAGTGTGAGGTCCTTTGCTAAAAATTAACAATATTACTACACTTTCCTTTACAATAGGATAATAACCTAGTATTAAAATGAATCTGTCAGGTCCCCTATGCACCCAGAACCATGAGCAGTTCTGGGTGAATATTTCTAATCCCTGCCTGGCTGTCCCTGCATCTAGTGGCATACGTAAAGAGATCTTTAAAAAAAAGTATTTCTAAAGATCCTTTATGATATGCTAATGAGCACATAATTAGAATTTCTGGCACTTTTGGTCATGCGCACTAGACCTTTATGAAACCTAGACGCGTACATCTGGCTTCATAGTGCGCATGACCGGAAGTGTCTGGACTTCTGATCATCCGCACTGAGCCTAAACCCAGCATCAGAGGCGGTGACAATAGATATAGGTACACGCATCCATGCTGATGACACTGGGAATTGAATAGCATCTTTGCACGCTCACAGGGGCATGCTGACATGCTAAGAGGATGGACTAGTCGGGGGAAGAAACACCCTTGCAACTATTACCTGTACTCATTTGCATCTCATAAAGGATCTATAGAAATACTTTTCCTAAAGATCTCTTTATCTATGCTAGTGTATACAGGGACAGTTAGGCAGAGATTAAAAATATGCACCCAGAACTGCTCGTTGTTCTGGGTTCATAGGGGGCCTGACAGGTTTTCTTTAAATAGGGATGGATAAATCAATGATGCATTATTATTTGCAAAAGCATCAGCTCAGACCAATAAAAATACAAGAATTGTCTGCCATTATATATGATTTTCATGCTTTACGGTCTCATATTGTTAGGCCCCTTTCACATATGCGTCAGTCACGAGAGAGAGAGAGAGAGAATGAGAGAGAGATACATTTTTCAGCCAAACAGTGTTTTAACACCATCTGAGCATGCTCAGTTAGAAAAAAAAGAATCCGTCGCCGGAATCCGTCATTAGATGGATTATGATGGATTGTGCGCCCATAGGCTTCCATTCTACCAAACGATGGACGGCGACAGATCTGTCGCTGTCTGTTTTTTCGATGTTTACAAAAAAAAGTTCCTTTGGCCGTTGTTTCCATCGGCTGCACAAACAATTTTTCACGGATCCGTCGCGCGACGGATGAATCATGAGGCCATCTGTTGCAATACCTCGCTAATACAACTCAATGACAAAAAAACGGATCCAGCGCCATCAGTCACTGGATCAGTTTTTTAAAAAATTTGATGGATTGTGACTGATGGTAAAAAAATGATCTGTAAAAGGGCCCTTAATTATATATAAAATGTGCACTTTTATGTGTTAAAAACATAGGCATACTGAAGTTAACACGTAATCTGCACTCAACAAACAGTTGTATCATTAATGATAGCTTTTGGAACTATGGACAGATGAATATCTACTTAGTTTGGTGGTCGTATTAGCTGATTACATATTTAGCATGCAAGGATTCTTGTTTGCGGCATTATCCATATATGACAAAAGTTAGTGAACCCCTCCACATTTTTCTTATTTTTGCACAAATTTGACTTAATATTACATCAAACTTCCACATAAATCCAAAATGTAGATAAAGAGAACAAAAAAAAAATCCCAAATAAGTTAAACATTTTAACTGAGGAAAGTGATCCTATGCCTGTATGTGACAAAAGTACGTGAACCTTCAGGATTAGCAAAAAAGTTAGAAGGTGAAATTAGAGTCTGGTATTTTTGGAGTTTTCAATCAATGGGATGACAACAATCAGGTGAAAGGAAAACCTGGTTTGTTTTTTAATGAGGTTTAATTCTCATAACACATTTGTTTGTGAAATTGTTTCATGGCACAAATAAAGGAGACTTCTGATTTCCAAAGAAGAGTTTTAGATGCTCATCGGGCTGGAAAAGGTGACAAAACCAACCCTAAAGAGTTTGGACTTCACCAATTCACAGACTGATTGTGTACAAGTGGAAGAAATGCAAGACTTATGTCTCTCCGCAGCAGAGGTCAACCAGAAAAGATCACCCTGAAAGCAATGTGTATACTAGTCTGTAAGATCCTAAACAACCTTAGGTAACCTCTGTGCAATTAAAGGTCTATGTAACATTACATAACATTAATATTCATGGAGGAGGACACTAAACAACACTGATGTGCATATCAGGAATGCACGGAGAAAGCCACTGATCTACAAAATGAACATTGCTGCCCATCTTCGGTTTTCCTGAAGATCACCTGGACGAGTCAGAAAGCCACTGCTGCAATGTTGTTGGGATGGATGAAATCAAAATAGATTGGTTAAAGTGAACCTGACAGCAGGATTTACCCCTATTAACTAAGCACAGCACTGCATTTGTCATTAGATACTTGTTTCAAACTGCCCGAATGTGATGGGAAATTTACTTGTATAAATGTAAGATCAGCATTTTAATATTTTGTTCCTGCATATGCTAATTAGTTTGACTAGTCATAGAGGCGTGTACTTCTGCTGAGTAGTCCAGCCCAGCCAGTCAATATCACGCCCATAGAGGCGCAGTTATGGTCCCTGTAGTGCCCCTCTATTTCCTCCCAACATCCCATGTCACAGAAATCCCCGTTTGCAGCTATAACCTCGGGTGATCTGCCTGTGTGCCATTACCCTGGCATATCACACTGCACACCCAAATTCTGACTGGTCAGGAACTTCCCTCTGCAATCTGTTACCGTGTTGAGCTGGGAGGTAGGTGCTCTTACAGTGAACTTCTGTCTGTCTATGTGCTACTACTAGCAGCGCAGCACATCTGCTGTGAGAACAGCTGTGTCCTGGTATGTGCTGTGATGTTTTCCCTGTGTGCCAGCTCAGTACTATACGCTAGTGTAGCGCTAGTGCAGGATAGAACATATTTGGGGACCAGGAAGACATATGGAAAACTGGATGGAAAATATATGAGGACCAGGATGACATATTGAAATCAGGATTTAGCACATATGGGGACCAGAATTGAAGACATGGGAACCAGGATGCTAGACATATGATAACCAGGAAGGGAGTCATATAAGGTCTAGGATGGCGGACATATGAAGACCAGGATGGAAAATATATAGAGACCAGGAAGGGAGAAACATGGAGGACAAATGGAGACCAGGATGGGGACATACTAGGACCAGGATAGTGGACTTCTGGGGACAAGGGTGAGTGACATATGTAGGTCATAAGAGGACCAGGACACTACAGGAAGGGCCCAAGATAAATATTTACAGAAAGGGGTCCAGTCAGAGGACATAGAGGCCCAGGATGGGGAAAATAAAGGAAGGGGCCAGGATGAGGGACACCATTACAATATGAGGGCCAGGAACATGTGAACCATTCAATATTAGTTTATAGTGACAATTGGGGGGACATAATTACTCTAAAGGCCAATTAAGGGACATTATTACTGCTGTAATTTATTTTACTTTTTAGAAAACTGTTTTCAATGGGATGTGGTCCTGTTGCTCTGCAGGGTGGCACTATGTGGGAAAAAGTGAGGAATGTGTACTAGAAGCAATCAGTTCTAGATATCTGTATGTTATTTTCTGCAGTCGAGCCCTGGCAGGAAGAAGTGATAACGGTCTCTGCCGTTTGAAGAAAAGAAAAAATTAATGACTTCACCTAGAGAAGAAACTGGTGAATCATTGTATTTTCTGTATACTTACACTATGCACTATAGAGAGAGACCTGTGTAAAATGGCACTGGTGGTAAAATTAGAGATATTTGTATTCTGATTTTTATTAATGATCTATTCATTTACTATGTGATTGTATAATGTGGTCTGATCATGGTGTGGCAGTATTTGTTGCTTGTATGTGCTATTATTCACTCTCTATGTGGTGTAATATGTGGTGAAGTTGTAACATACTGGTATATCTCCCTTATATGTGGTCTTATTTGGTCACTATCTGGTGGTAATATGTGGTCTAGTCATGATGTGGCGGTATTTATCCCTTTTACTTGGTATTATTCAGTCACTGCATAGTGGTAATATGTGGTCATGGTATGGTCATGGTATGTCATTATTTGTCCCTGGTATGTGGTACAATTCAGTTAGTATGTGGTGGTAATATGTGGTCTGGTGGTGGTGTTGTAATATTTGTCCTTTGTATGTGGTATTATTTGATTATTATGTGGTGGTAATATCTGGTCAGGTCATGGTGTGGCAGCATTTTTCCCTTGTATGTGGTATTATGCAGTCACTATGTGGTGGTGATATGTGGTCTGGTTATGGAGTTGTGATATTTGTTCCTTATATATGGTATTATTCAGTCACTATGTGGTGATAATATATGGTTTGGTCATGGTGTGGTGATATTTATCCCTTGTATGTGGTATTATTCAGTCACTATGTGGTGGTAATATTGGTCTGTTTATGGTGTTGCAGTATTTATCACATACCTGGCCTGTGGCTGCTGAGGTTAGAGTTTAGGTGCAGTAGACAACTGAGGTGACAGATGGACAGGAGGTCATCGTTTCAATTTGAGCAGTGTTCCTTTAATAGTAATTTTCAAAACTTATAGAAAATTCCTTTAATACTATTCACCATACTAAGAAGTGACTGATAGTGACTGTAACAATGTGAACCTGACAGGAGGCAATATGACTATAAATGAAGGTATAAGTGGGGTAAAAAGGGAACAGAGCCTGAAATTAGGAGTTGCTAGATAATTAGGTGTGGCATGAAAATGACTTTTTAAAGAGGCTGGCTTCATAACACAAACAGGTTACCTGTTGTAAAAAAAATTGAATCCCACCCCTGTGTGACTGCGATAGGGGGCCAAGTAATGTCAGCATCCCAGAGGTGGGGATGGAACTCCACCAAAACTTCAACTGGCACTGCATGTGAGATATGAGTTTTCAAACTAAAATGTTCATAATCATTGAAGAAGACAACACAGCCATCGATAAAAGACCCTCTTTAATAGTAAATAATATGCAAGAATTGACTTCTGTACATTGATTCTCAAAAGGCAGCAGCCATACAAGTTTTGCAAACTCTACAGAAAGAAAAAACATCCAGACTGTCTCAGTATTTCTGGTCATTTTCAATACAATATAACACAGCTGTTTGGCATTACCAAATATATTCATATATATATTCATTTATATATATATTTATAGAGTTATGTACATGTGCTGAAAAAAAGTTGCAAGTGCATACTTTTTCTTTATTTTTTAGGAATCCATCCATGTGTTTATATGTAACATTCAGGATTTTTGTTGATTGGACAAGGCACAGAGAGTACAGTATACAGCCAAAAACAGCGGGTGCTGATTGGTCTTGAGGCTGAATAACTATCTAGATGCCATGGGAGCCTGAAAAGCAGAATTTTATGGATCCCAGTGACTTCGTAAGGTTTGAACCTGTTTTTCCCCAATATAGTCCATCATTATTACCTTTATCTGGGTTATAGAGCACTGTGTGTATTAAACCATATCAGCCCAACAACGGAAAGCAAATATCAAGGCCAATCTGGCAATTGGAAGGGGGTTCTTCAACCTGATGTAAAAGGATCTGTCCTTTTAATTTAGTTTTTTAAACATTGACACTCTTGTCCATTGGTTGTGTAGGATATTTCAGATCAGCCCCATTTACCTAAATAAGGATATGCTGCAATGCCAGGCGCACTCCATGTACAAGAGTGGCGCCATTTAAAAAAAAAAAGAAAAAAGCCAATTCCTTTTTTCAAATCTCGGAATCAATTTTAAGAGAATTAACCAAAACAAGCCATTTGTAATAATGGTCAAATATTAGTTTTAAGGAGAACTTTGAAATATCACATACAAAGGGGACACATAACCCTTCTTACTATTTCCCATATTGGTAATCTATGAATGCTGAGATTATTGTAGGGTCATTACTTAATTTTAGGGGAAACACATATGAGTTTGTTAATTACATTGGAAAATAATGAAACATGATCAAGTAAATTATTTTACATCAAAGTATCACCTATGAGGTTATGAAGTTGCCTGCACAATATAGTGTAATGAATTGATGGGGAACAAGAACATCCGTCACATACACAAATAATGACTTATTGGACCACACCAATATTCAGGGAGCAGTTTACATACTCGCTATCTATCTCTATAAGGTACAAGTCCAAAGTAAAGTTGTGAGCATTTATGTCTAAATATGGGGCATCGCAACCTCAAGTTGTAGGATCTAAGGAGAAGGGTCGAGCGCACCAGTTTTTTTTTCCAATATTCTGTATGTACTGTACATGTTAAGAAGGAACAGCAATATGACAGTCCTTATCACCTTTCTCAAGTGTTATACCTAGAAAGACAATGAGAGGTGAAAATGTCAAAGGCATTTTTGGGAATGTTTCCTTCATTGAAAAAAGGACACCCTGTACTTTAGAACCTACTCTTCTGTCATTCCTCCGGGCTTTTTCTTGTTGGACTCTGAAGCACAACACACTGCCTCAAGGAACACTCATAATGTGATTCATGTACTTAAAAAGGATCTGTTACCAGATTTTATAATATTAACTGTATCTATTAGACCTGGTAGACGTGGTATGCTTTTTTAAGGCATTCCATAGATTTGAACACCCTAAAGTAGTCCCATTATCAGAATATTTCCTTTAACCCTCCATCACATACAATAGGCCTGACAGGCACATCTCTTTTACTTTCATTTCTACTTCCTCACCAGATTGTGAGGAAATCCCATCCCTCCAGGTAGTCTCCTGTCTCTAGCAGCTCTGTGAAACCTCATACCACAGTTGGATTGCAGAGCTTCAGGAGGACAGATATAACTGCGCTAATCTCTCAGGCTCATTGTATGTGAACACGTCACACTCAATAAGGTTGGTGTTTTATGTTTTTATTCATCAAGTGTAATTTTTCTGGGGAAACTTCAAGATCTAATTCTGATTGAATATGTGTTTAATAGTACTTAAAGTACCTTAAAATTAGGTTTGTTTCCATAAATGTTCTTTGTAGAGTTTTTTGACAGAGTCGAACTGGGGGCTATTTGGCGGGAGTTTTGAAATGTTTGTATTTCAGAGTTATTAGCTTTATGTTAAGTAAATGGTTTTTTTTTTGCACCTGATTATGTGTAGTCTCTTTTATTACATCCCTATGAAGGTCACTGATCACTTTTAGAGCACTGAAATTGCAAACATTAGATATTATAGGTATTTTTCTAGCCTGTGCCTGACAGTCACATTGTGACCTCGTTAGAACCGATATTGTATGTGACGGAGAGTTAAAGAGGTCTACAGAGACTACTATAAAAGCAAGGAAGAAGGACCACCTACTATTCTAAGTATCTGTCTTGCCAGTGCTGTTACTCCAATGATCTTGTTGGAACCAGTGATGACCGTCAGATGACCCTCATTGGCATCAGGGGGCAGTAGACTGGTGGTTGGGAAGTCATTGCTTCTGGTCCCAGCTGGGAACATGGGGGTACAACTATTACTTCTCTTTCTTTTACATAAACCTCTGTTAACTTTTGAAAAGAGACAGAAAACCCCTTTAATACAGTAGTAGCAAAAGGTAATTTTAAATGTATATAACTTCCTTAAAGGGGTTGTCCACTACTCATTCAACCCCCTCTCAATTAGAGTGTTTTTTCCTATTAAAATAAAAACACTTATACTCACCTCCAGTGCTGGTGTTGTTCCAGCGATTCCAGCACTTTCTCTCCTGAGGCTCACTTTACATTGTTATGTCACATGAACCCTGTGCCCAACCAGCATTGACTTCCCTCTCCCACCTTCAGACAAACTAAACATCAAGAGGAAATGAGAGGCTAGCCGCAGCACTGAATTCTTCTTGATGTTTAATTTGTCTGAAGGCGGGAGAGTAAAGCCGGCACTGATTGGGTGCAAGGCTTGCATGACGTAATAATGTCACGTGAACCCCAGGAGAGCGAGTGCTGACACTGCTGGAACAGCATCAGCACTAGAGTGTTTTTCTTTTAACGGGGGTAAACACTCGAATTGAGAGTGGGTTGTCCGAGTAGTGGACAACCCCTTAAAGTCCACCAGGAGATTATGGGCTATTTTACAGACTCTGGCAGTTTATTTGTATTGTCCCAGGATTGATTCCTCTGTAGTGGACAGTACATTTACCATACATAAATATAATGTATTTACTGAATATAATGTTACTCATGTAGGAGTTTTGGGGCTTATATTGCACTCATTTTTCTCAATACTGAATCACAATGACCATAGTTTTGAAGATAAAACAGCATGGAAGCTATGTGAGCTTATGGAAGTCTTTTATTGATTAGCTTGGGGCATGATTATGTACCTGTTTATTTAGGGGCCCAGTTTCCTGGGCTTTATAATGCTTTGGAGGCACTTGCTACATATATAATCCAGGTTATAATTTATTTTCCTTTTGGAACGCTTAATACCAGGTGTTTCTTTCTGCTGATTTGTACACACGGCCTAGAAACACCTTACTAGTATCTACAGTATATCCTCACTGTGTGAATCCAGCATTCTCAATTTACTCCGGTTACAGAAGGGAATTGTTTATTATCCTAATTCCGTTCTTTCTTTGTTCTAGGATTGACACTTCTGAACTTTACACTTCGTTTGTGTTTAATTAAACTGGTGAAGTCATGTTTCATTACCAAACAAGTATCCTGTCCTCACGACCTCCGCTGATGAAGCGTGGATGACGGGTGAAATCATTTCTTGTGTTTAAAGGATTTTTATTGTTTTTTTCGTCTTTTAATATCCGCATCTTTATAAGAAGTAATATCTTGGATTTTCCTATAGCAAAATAGGAAAATACCTTGCAGGTAAAATCTGTGTCTTGTGCAGGACCTTGGCGCACGATACAGGAAATCCAATTTTGTAATCCCTGCCTTGTGCCAGCCCCTCAGACTAAGTTTCGCACATCCAATTTTTAATTTGCAAACGAGAAAAATAGATAAATTTTCATCAGCGTTTTTCTTCTGATTTTTGCGCAGTTTCGCCATTTTTACTTTCAGGGTATTATTTTTTTTTTTTCTGTCTCAAAAGATAAAAAATACATTTTCCAAGCTTCACCTGCCCAATTAGTGTAAAAAGTAGACCGCACTTAGAAGACACATGGATTGCATCTGTGTGCTGTCTTCTTTTCCCAATCTGATTGACTTGAATGGGTGATTTTGGTTTGCAAATTTGATCAAAATTGGACGTTTCTGTTTTTCTACTTTTTGTGGACAGCTGGTCTGCAAAAAAAAAGACATGAACAGACAATAATGTGTATGTGATCTATCAGTGAACAACATTGATAAATCACGTACAAGAATTCAAATGTGAAAAGAGCCTAAGACCGGCACTAGACATAGCACGGGGGTCAGTTTTTTGAGGGTGCTCGTCCTACAGATGCGTCCACCCTTACCTTTCTATACATTTTCTATACAAGAACTGAACACAAAATACTACAAAAACCTTCTACAGGCTGAAATTCACATGAAAACCACTGATCATCCACATAGACATATACAACATAAACATCTTCTGATAGAGCGGGGGTCCCCAACCTGTGGCTCGAGAGCCACATGTGTCTCCCTGATCTGTGATTTGTGGCTCGTCGCTGTCTGCCAGCAAGGTACACAAGACCAAGGTCTACCAAACAGCTATGAAGGTCTCCAGATGGTGACTTTTGTGTTGTAGCTCCGCACAATAGAGCAGATCTGAATGGGGGTAAGGTAGGAACCCTTGGATCCTGCCATACTGCCTCAGTTTGATTTATCTGGAAAAGCTTTGACTGGTATTATACCTTTAATAGGAGCTTTGGGGGTCACTACTGTCAGTTGGGTGGGAGCTGGATGTGGCTCTCAAGGTCAGAAAGGTTGGGGACCTCTGCAATAGAGTATAACCAAATCATGTTTATTTTTCCAAGCTGATGATGTCACACTCTTTATTTTGGGATATGTAAAGAGGAAAGGCAAAGATAGACATATCTATAAGTGAGTTATATGAGACCTGAAAATCATGGCTACTATCTTCCATAAACAGAGCCAGCCTTTTCCTTGGGATTGTTTGCTTTTTTGGCTTGACCCTATGTAAGCGCATAAGGCTGCACACCAATACAGTACATTGACCATAAACAAGAATGGCGATGTTTCTGGAAAATGGTAGCTGCATATCTTTAATCATACAACCCCTTTAGTGTAATGCTTTTGTATAAGAAATGACAAAGCAATAAGGCTCCATTTTATTCCCACTGAATGTAATTGCACTTTCTAAGTGAATGCCATGGCATGAATGCCTCCATCAAAAATGAGAAGGCAGTGTTGTCATACAAATATGGTGCTATGTGTATGATTTAAATATGGTCACTTATGTGGTTGCAAGTTAGAATAATATTATAGGGATAGGTCGTCAACGTCTGATTGGTGGGGTGCGACTCCCCAAAACACCCCCACCAATAAGCTGTCCCCGGTCCGGCTACCATCCAGTACTACTCAGTTATGGAGCTGCACAGTTCCATCAATGGAATAGTGGCCACAGCCAGGTACTGTGCATCTGCCCCCTACTAATTCGAATAGGGGGTGGATATGCAGTACCCAGCTGTGGCCACTATGCAATTGATGGAGCTGAGCACGTCCCCTGATGAAGATCTGAAACGTGCGTTGGGACTGCTTGGGAGGCTTTCTACCACTGCTGTCAGGGGTTAATACTGATATGATTATTTTGAGGATAACTGGGAGGATCATTGTTGGGCACCATATACTGTGACCTTATACTGTGGCTGTATACAGTGGTACATAGCTGTGTATTGTGGGGATGTAGTGCTGAGAACTGTGACTGGGCATTTTACACAGTATATGTAAAACCTGACAGTTTACAGCCCCTCTAAACAATTGTGGTCATACAATTAAGAACTAGTTTACAGACAAAATTCGATAATCTAGAGATTAAATTACAGTGACTATGACATAGTACAACAATAAGGTATTGTTACTATGGTCTAATTAATTTGGATTACATATTCAAACTCTCGGGTTATACAATGAATTATTAATATTGTCCATAATGGTTATTTAATCACTCTGTACACATATTATCTTCATATATCTCGTATTTATACTGATTTTTGACAGCAATGTATACGATATTCAGATGATTGTACTATAAGTATGTGGTATAGCCAACCGAATTGGGCTCCTTGTTTCTATTTTAATATTATGTGTATTAAATTAAATTGAAATAAAAAAACATCTTTTTTTTTTTTTTAAATTGGGTTTGTACCACTTTTTTTCGCTGTTGAGCTCCTTAATTGAGTAGTATTGGACAGTAGCAGCACAGGGAAAAGCTGATCTGGAGGTTAAGGAGGGGTGCCAGGTGTCACACCCCCATCAATAAGACATTGATGACCTTTCCTGACGGGATAGACCATCAATTTTAAACTTCTGGACAACCAACTTTAAATGGACTGTGATAGTTTTCACACATTTATTTTTACCATACCTTAAATTTAGACATATTTAAAGGGTTAATCACAACTTCCTTTTTTCAGGAGCAGACTGCTTTTCTTGATTACTCTGGGGGGTGGGCACTCTTAATTGATTTATCATTGATCTCAGCATTATCATCTTGTTGCTGGTATGAACTGTGTGACTCCAATGCTGCTGTTTGAGACAGTGTACTCTGCAGCATTGGAAGCATAATGGGGCTGAGACTGGATCAGGAGCTAACTCCTGCGATCCTGGCCAGCATCAGTGCAGAGCTGACAAGCTCACTATGAAAGAGCTTGTAAGTACTGCATATGTTTAACTTCCATTGCTAGACTACTATGTTCACTAAGTATTGAGTAGTATATAATGTACTAGAAAAGAAAAAAACATTTGGGAGGAAAGGGGTCAAATTTTAATAATAAGTAATCTGCAAAGTTAATTCTTTCTACAAGCAATTTGCACATTTACTCATCATAGAAGATAGGAATGAGCCTTAATGCACTGAGAAGTTGCTCATTAATTCTTCTGGCCCATCTGGCTCTGTAGCTCAGAAGAATGTCACTTGTATAAAGATAATGGGCCTCATTAATCAAAACTGTCCAAAATGAAAAAACTGTCTGTGCCGTTCATAACATCCAATTACAGCACAGCTTTCATTGTACCCGAGCAACTGAGAAAATGAAAGCTGTGCTGTGATTGGATGTTATGGGCAACACAGTCAGTTTTTATTTTTGTAAAGCAGTTTCATAAATATTTTTTCTTCACTGAACCTGTTATTTGTTTCATAATTTAAGAATTTTGAGGCACATAGTTGTTTTTGTTACTTTATTTACGTTGTTGGGGGCACAATTGTATTGGAGAGCTTCTGGCTTTTATATAACTGTATCGTTTTACGAAGGAGAATGATATATCTGATTCAAGTCACCATACAGTAGATACTTGGCATGATCATTTTGGCATGGCTCAGTATTAGCCCTTGTATTTTTCTCCGAACACTTAACCTGTCTTGTTGTGGTCACTGTGCGGAGATCTGGAGAAGGTCTATGGTTCCTTCGCACCCACCAGTGGGTCATTTCTGTTTGTGCATTGGATGCAGTGTTTTACTTGTTTTGGGTGCACTTTTTGTTCCAACCATCTCATCAATGGTTATACTCCGACATTGTAAAGAAATATTTATTGGTGGTGGCATATACCTATATTTAGTAAGGATGCAGATATAATGGCACACAATGGGTTAACTGACAACGAAAACTGTGATATGTATGATGCTTTATGGGATTCCACCACTGACAATACAGTAGTTTAATTGAGTTACTCTTTAGTTTAGTGAAGTAGTCAACATTATCATTTTCCACGGTTTTGTTTAAGGGAACCTATCACTAGGTTTGGGGCATGTCATTATGGATCTGGGGTTTAGCGCTCCAACCATGGCCATGTGAAAACCAGACATTACATCAGCTGGTAGTGACAAAATATCATTTACATGAGATGAGTTTGAGGCCACATGGACACGGTGAGTATTTGGTGAGATTTTGTACCTCAGTATTTGTAACCAAAACCCGGAGTGGGTAAGAAATTCAGAAGTGGTGACCGTGTTTCTATTCTACTTTTCCTCTGATTGTCCCACTCCTGGTTTTGGCCACAAATACTGAGGTAAAAATATTCACCAAATGTATGTACATTTGGTGTTCATGTATGTACTCATGTGAAGTATGTACTGCATGTGAAGTTTACAATTTATATATGGGAGGAATCAATTTGCAGTACCCAGTTCAACAGCCACATCAATGAGCTGTGGCCACTTCGCAGGGACCCTAATGGCCGCTCTACTCTAATGGCATCCCAGTTCCTCTTCTCATTAGCCGGCCTGGCAAGAAAACATTACTGACGCACATGGGACTTCATGCCAGCCTGAATAATCACAAGAAGAGTCTTGGAGTCCGGTAGAGAGGAAGGCAGCTCACAGGTCTACAGCCCCAGATTACTGAAGTGGCCATTGGATTAGCTCCTACAAATCAGTTTGAACAACTGCTAGTACTATTCCTACTGTGAATATCACAAAGTGCATGCACCTAATACCGCTGGACAGGTTCCCGGTGAGACCATTTCATTGCTAACTAATACTGTAGTATCTCCATACTGAACTACGAACAATGAATCAACACGGTACAGTGCAACTACAGGAGATGTCAGATCACTCTCAGAACAGTAAGTGCTTGAAGCAAGCAACAAAGCTCCGATGTGAATTTCCAGTTACTTCTACATTTCCACTGCTGGAATATTTCTTCTCTACACTTTCTGTATTGCATTAATACTTAGACCAAAAATACAGACTCACAACTAAAACATTTAGCATTCAAAGTAAAAAAAAGTTATCAATCATGTAAAATCAAGTGAAGAATAAGCAAAGACACTATGAATGATTATGTAGCAATATGACAACACCAATGTTCCCTCCATTGTTTTCATCTACGGTACATATTAAGCATAATGTCACGCAAATGACTTGGGAAAGTATCCACCGTCAAGTCATTTCATCCATAACTGATGGCATCACTAAAGGAAGCCAAGCAAATTAGATTCTGATGGTTGAAGGCTTATTTTGCACAAAAATGTCTCTCTAGACTCCAGTCTAGACACCTGTCAGGTGCAATATGCCCCCAGAACCACGAGCAGTTCTGTGTGCATATTGCTAATCCCTGCCTAACCGTCCCTTTATCTAGTAGCATAGATAAAGAGATCTTTAGAAAAAGTATTTCTAAAGATCCTTTATGATATGCTAATAAGGGCAGGGACAAGTCGCAAGAGTGTTACTTCCTGTGCTCATTCTGCCCTCTTAGCACACCCACACGGGTTTGCTAACATGCTATTCAATACCTATTGCCCCGCATCATCAGTGGTGACGCACTGTGGGAGTGCTAACTTGCTAAGAGAGCGTAATGAGCACAGGAACTAATGCCCTTGCAATGTGTCCCTGCGCTCATTTGCATATGATAAAAGATCTTTAGGGTCAGCACACACTGCGAGTAATACGACGTGAGTGGAATGCGAGAAAAAATTGCATTCTACTCAGACCAATATTACTCTATAGAGCAGCACCCATGAGCGATTATTTTCTCAGCCCTAATCGGACCGAGAAAACAGTTGCAGCATGCCTCTGCAGCGCCGGCCCTCCCCTCCTCAGCGCTGGCTCACCCCTCTGCAGCTCTGGTCTAATAGCATGATCGGATCACAATCGCATGACACTTGCATGGCACTCGGCTCCCACTGTGCTGCGAGTGTGTGCCAAGTGTCATGTGAGCACTCGCACAAATCCCTGTGTGGCTTCAGCCTTAGAAATACTTTTTCTAAAGATCTCTTTATCTATGCTACTAGATACAGGGACAGATAGGCAGGGATTAGAAATATGCACCCAGAAGTGCTCATGGTTCTGGGTGCACCTGACAAGTTTTCCTTTAAGCATAAATTCTAGAAAATGAGGGTGTTGGATACATCTCTGCTAATCATATCAGAAAGTATCTTATGTCCTGTTGCAAAAGGAATGAATATGTTAAAATTTGCCTTATCCTTCAGTCACCCAACATTTATGGTCAAGGAGCCGAGCTCGGATTGTTGACTCTTCTTGCCAAAGCCAATGGGTTCTACCAGACGCTGGCATACGTGTGTTGTCGTTCAACCTTATTTTTCTGCAAGTTTTGTAAATAATACAAATGTAATAATACATTGTTGTGACTTCCTATCGATACCTTTGACAGGCAGTAATCCAGATTACAACCACTTGGTGATCCCACCTAGACACATACATAAACATCTCCTGACAGAGTATTACAAAATCAGAAGCCGCACCCTTCGGGATATGTTCAGTCAAGAGGAAAGGTAAGGAAGGACACAATTATAATGTGTATGGCTAGCTAATGGATTGTTACATGGTGCTTATGTGGTGAAATAAAGTTCAAATAAATAAAACTCCGGTATTTTGCGCAATTGACAGATACTCTGAGCATTTGTCTTTTAATTCTGATTCTATTGATAGTCGACTACACTGCACAATATATTTACACACTGTCCGAAAAACACTTCTGCGAAAGGAATGCTAACCTGCAAACACTGACTTTGGCCAACAGTCGCAATTACCGGTAGCAGTAATAACTTTGCATTGTACAATGGGATTCAGTCCTGCAGAGACATCACACAAAAATCTACATGCCAAGGATTATCATTTGTGTTGGCTATTGCATTCTATTCTCTCTAAGGCAAAGCAGCTTGGGGAAGCTGTATACAGAAGGAGTCTACTTAGCATCATTATACAGTGTAACACGTCCTTTAAAAAGTGATAATTCATCTCTTTTTTTTCACCCTGACCTTAAGTTGGTGATTTAAATGACCAAAGACCACATTCTCGTAAAGGTAAGTTTTTCTTTGACCACGGAGAAAAAGGAAGCTATTAGCGTCTATGCTTCCAAATTCCCAAGCTGGTGGATGGCTTTTTCTGAAAACCTTTTTGCACAATTAAAGTTCCTTTAAAGAACGTTGCACAGCAGATCCACAGAGTTGCTACTTGTCTTCATCCCTGCTGTCTTTATCATTGATACCTTCTTAGCCTCACTTCAGAAGTAGAAAACAAAAGATTGATGTTGCCATGTTATCCCTCTGGCATTTTTTTCTTCTTGCTTAAAGACTGGAATCCATGTAGGAGACAGGCCTCCACAGTCCAGGACACATATCCTTTCAAAGTCCATTCTGCCTGCTGTAACTGAAGTCTGGATCCTCTGTATGAGTCTCTGATACCAGTGACAGTTTGGTTTGTGTCCTCCCTATCTCCTCTAACGCACATGCCAAAGAATCCAAACTTCCGTCATAGGGATGCCGCGCTTCCCAAAGGTCCAAGATGACGGCTGATGGACTGTTCTTTGTTGCAAAGTAGCACAAGTTCCTACAAATAGAAACAAAACCATTATAAGTCAATATTCAAGGCATAATACCAGATAGAAGCTTTGTGTCCATACTGCATTTGTACATTGTGTCTTGTCCTTTATTGTTTTCTCCACTTTTTTTTATTATAACAACATCATGTGTTATCTCTATTAGAGATGAGTGATCCCGAGGTTGTACCAAACAAAGATTTACAAAAACAACAGAATTCGGGTGTTTTATGTATCCAAACCACTCTCATGAGCATTGCTGTGCTTGGGTACACTCAGTGCTCAGCCCAGTGTCAGCCACTTGCAGTGCTTGAATGGTGTACCCTGGGGGTAATAACAGCGTGATCACATGTAGTGTGTACAAAAAAAGAAGAATGAAAAAAAACCACCCACACTTCCCTGGAGGTGGCTGGCTACATGAGGGTGGAGACCCGAACTGCCTAATTAGTGATTTCCATCTAGGTTCAGGTCAAGTCCGGATTGCAAACCAAACTTCGGATGAACCTGTGGAACCAAACTTCAACGGGTCTACTCATCTCTAATCTTTGTTTTGCTATACTAGTGGAGTTGGAACCTGATTCTATGTTTTCCCTGTTTCTAGTATTTAACATTATTCTGCATTACTGATCTGCCCTATATATTTTAAGAGATTCTGTTGATTTTGTAATTTACCAAGCTTAATCCACCATGATTCTGTCAGGTTTTGTACCAAAAACTGGTTGCAAATATTTCTTGTGTTTTAGACACTTTTTTTGCCTCACTTGACAAAGGTATGCGGTATAGTTGGACAGGTGAGTGGTCAAAAATGCATCATCATGCACCAATACAAAGTGAGCTAACTAGTAGATGACTTAAGCTTATCACAGTCAAAGAGGCACAAAAGTTGTTTTTCAATATAAACCATATGGATATAATTGGCACATTATTAAACTGTCTACTGATGTCAGTGCATGACATTTGGTTCTTGATGACTACTTTCAAACTTCCATATTTTTCCATCTGTCACAATCCGTTTTGTGACTGATGTGGCGGATGCATTGGAGATTGTGGTACAACTGATGGGATGTGATTGGTTGCAGTGAGACAGCTGTCACTCAGCATGGGGGCTCGTCTGACTGCAACCAATCATAGACACCGGTGGATGGGGGAAGCAGTGAATACGAGATGGAATAATGAGCGGCCGGCATTTTCAAAAGCAGGAGAAGCAGCCGGAGCAGTGTGACAGCTGTGCAGTACCACATCGTGCCGGTGATCAGCGAGTATGAAGGAGGGAGACAGAGGGAGAGACCGACCGACCGACATACCGACAGAGAGAGAGAGACCAACATCGACAGAGAGAGACCGACCGACCGACATACCGACAGAGAGAGATAGACCGACATCGACAGAGAGAGAGAAAGGCCTACTGACCAACAGACAGAGAGAGACAGACCGACAGACAGAGAGAGAGATTTTCGAACCAGAAAGGAATTTACACATCTGAGCATGCTCTGTTGCTAAAAGACGGAACCGTTGCCGGTATCCGTCATTTGACGGATTGGACGGATTCAGGCTCTCATAGGCTTCCATTATAACCAACGTCAGACACTGACGGAATCCTGCGCACTGCGTTTTTTTGATGCTACAAAAAATGTTACATTTTGCGTTGCTTCCACCTGGCGGTCAGTCATTCCATGACTGATCAGTCGCATAGCAGATGCAATGCAGGGCCATCAGTCGTAATCCGTCGTTAATACAAGTATATGGGAAAAAACTGAATCCTGAAAATAATTTTGCAGGATTCAGTTGTTTCTCTAAGCGATGGTTTGTAACTGATGGAAAAAAACGAAAGTGTGATAGCAGCCTAAAAGGAAATCAAATCATAACCTATTGTTTTAGAAAATATGATGAGGGTATAGTTATCACTGTGACACCAGCAGTTTGGTCAAATTTTGGGAGTTAACATTCCTAAAAATAATCAAACTCATTGGAATTGCAAATCAAAATTTGGCCACTAAATGAAAATTGACTATTCTGACATGATCTGGTGACTCTCCACTACATAGCAGATAATATGTGAGAAGGCACATTATGGGTGGAAGCACGGTATCACTTGAGGGAGTTGTTCAGATTTTGCACTAAAGTTTGCAGTCATTCTATATGTCGGCACACTTGGTAATCCTTACAGTGTACACTGGCCGGATTCTAGACTTGGCGGTCATGCAACTGTATGTATGAAATATAGTTCCAGTCACATTCTGATTTGACATGCATGCTCACTTTACTTGTTGGCGCCGGGACGAGAGAATCCAGACAACATGCACTGTGCACGCTGTGAGCCTTCACATATCCGCAGTCATAAGTTTGCACTTTCATTCAAAACCTGGACAAATCCTTTAACATAGCTTTCATAAACAAAGCAATTCTTGTGAAACAGGCGTCGGCTACAGCAGGACCTGGCCTTCACGTGTACCACTTTGAACTAGTAATCACATGTATACTTAGGCACTTTCACTTTCTTTATATATTTTTGCCACCTTTGACATTTGTTTTATATCTAATATATAAAGCTGAGTGTATGTGTGTGTGTATGTGTGCATGTATGTCCGCTAAAGGAATCCGCACCGTCGCATTTACAATCACGAAATTTTGCACAGACGCCCCATGTGACCGAGGGAGCGTCGTAGACTGTGTTTTGACAGAAAAATTTAACTCTGTGCTTTACCGTTAGTCTCTAAAATTCTGCCGCCATTAAACTGAATGGAGGTGGGAGCTATAGGTTATTAATAGCAACTGTCAGTGGTTGCTATAGGAACAAAATAAACTGTTAGTTGAAGCTTATGTGTGAGGTTATATGATGTCAGTGGAGAGATGGATAGAGAGATAGAAAATGACAGACAGACAAAGACAGATGGGGAAAGAGACAGACAGACAGACGGGGAAAGAGACAGCCCTTGAAAGAGACAGACCTGGCAAAGAGACAGCCAGGCAAAGAGACAGCCCGGGACAGAGACAGCCCGGGACAGAGACAGCCCGGGACAGAGACAGCCCGGGACAGAGACAGCCCAGGACAGAGACAGCCCGGGAAACAGACAGCCCGGGAAACAGACAGACCGGGAAACAGACAGACCGGGAAACAGACAGACCGGGAAACAGACAGACCGGGAAACAGACTGACCGGGAAACAGACTGACCGGGAAACAGACAGACCGGGAAAGAGACAGACCTGGAAAGAGACAGGGAAAGAGACAGACGGGGAAAGACACAGACTGGGAAAGAGACAGACAGACACAGAGATAGAGAGAGACAGACTGATACAAATACAGACAGAGATAGAAATAGTCAGACAGAGACATAGACACAGACAGACAAGGAAAGAGACAGGCAGAGAGACAGAAAGACAGCGACACACAGACAGAGACTGGGAGAGAGACAGTTACTATCCCGGGCAACACCCGGGTACTACAGCTAGTTATATATATTTATATTTATCTTTGTTATTTTTACAGGGATTACTATTATGATGTACTGATTTATTTAATGTAATATTTGTATCTATGTATTTGTATTCTTTATCATCATACTGGGCGGCATGGTGGCTCAGTGGTTAGCACTGCAGTCTTGCAGTGCTGGGGTCCTGGGTTCGAATCCCACCAAGGACACCATCTGCAAGGAGTTTGTATGTTCTCCCTGTGTTTGCGTGGGTTTCCTCCCACACTCCAAAGACATACTGATAGGGACTTTAGATTGTGAGCCCCAATAGGGAAAGTGTTCCGGATGAATGTAAAGCGCTGCAGAATATGTTAGCGCTATATAAAAATAAAGATTTTAAATATTTACACCAGTAGAGTTTGCCAGGTGTCCCCCTGTATTTTTTCTGTGGACCTGTTGCAGCTTTAAAGCTTTAAGACCATGCATAAAACTGCAACAGGTCCACAGCTTTTTAAAATTGTTCTGAATAAAAATATAATTTTTTTATGTATTTGGAATAGGCTTGCTTTCCTTTTTCATTTTTTTTGTTACATGGATAAACATTGCACAAGCCTCTTTATTTTGCAGGTTCTAGCAAAATCCTGGCCTTCATCATTTAACCCCTATATAGGGATCTAAATCTATGCAAACTGGGTTATGTAAAAAAAAGTCATCTGGCTCATGGAGCGAGCTGGCAGAGAGAAGTGTCATCAAGAGGGGTCTTTACCAGGAAGTCTAAGACAGAGGTATAATCGTGAAACAGTCAGAAAATCAAAAAAACGAGCCTAATCACAAACCACATAAGATTCAGGATACATGGGCTAAACATCCCAACAGACCAGGGTAGTAACAAACAACAACTGTCAGCTAAAAGTAGCTGCTGATGGTTTAAAGAGGGACTAGCCCTGTCCAAGGCTCACGGCAGACAGATTATTAAAACATTTCATCTGAACACTATAGTAAGAGATAAGCGGGTTTTACACACTACAATATCGTTAATGATTTATCGTCAGGGTCACATTGTTTGTGACGCACATCCGGCTTCATTAACGATATCGCAGTGTGTGACACTTATGTGCGACCTAAAACGATCGCAAAAGCGGCCAAAATCAAAATCGTTTGCCGCGGAGAGGTCGTCCTAAAACTAAAAATCGTTCTCTTCTAATTAGCGATGTTGTTCCTCGTTCCTGCGGCAGCACACATCATTGTGTGTGACACTGCAGGAGCGAAGAACATCTCCTTACCTACCTCCACCGCCAATGCGAAAGGAAGGAGGTGGGCGGGATGTTTACGTCTCGCTCATCTCCGCCCCCCGCTTCTATTGGACGGCTGCCGTGTGATGTCGCTGTGACGCCGCACGACCAGCCCCCTTAGAAAGGAGGGGGATCGCCAGCCAGAGCGACGTTGCAGGACAGGTAAGTCTGTGTGATGGGGATAAGCGAGGTTGTGCGCGACGGGCAGCGATTTGCCCGTGTCGCACAAACAATGGGGGCGGGTACGATCGCTTGCAATCTTGCTAGCAAGATCGCAGCGTGTAAAGCCCGCTATAGGCTCCCTGTCTGGACGGGACCAAAAGTCCCAGCTTCATTAACGTAAACCAGAACTCCACTCGTAACTTGTAAATGCTCACTCCTGGCGCTGCTCCGTCTTCTGATAGTGGCAATGGCCTGGTACTGCATGTCAGCTGGATGTGCAGTACCTGGCCACGGCTGCTATCAGAAGACAGAGCAGCACCAGAACTGAGCATTTCCAACTGCCTGCTGCCACCGCTGGGTCCGAGACCAGCTGATTGGTGTGAGTGCGGGGTGTTGGACTCGGCCGATCAGACATTGATGATCTATCCTAAGGATAAACCATCAATGTAAAAGTGGTGGACAACCCCTTTAAGTAGGGACATGGACAAGCAATAAAAACAAAACAAAAAGCACATAGTTCATCAGTGAAAGGAGAAGTAAGGGCCCTGCTTGCAAGCTTATGTGATGCCCTGGGCAAGCCAGGGGTCACAGGTCACAACACCACACACACCCCACATTCCCTGCAGGAACACCAAGGTCAGAACACAAATCCTTGTTGCCTTCCTCCAGGGGCTGATGTTCACACCAGGGGGTGGGCCAGGCGGTTGGCTCCGCCCACCGAGGAGTTCACAGCCCTGGAGGCGGGAAAACCAGGCAGAACAGTGAGAGAACAGTTAGAGAAGAGTTAAGCTAGGGAAGTGAAGGAGTAAACAGTGGAGTTGAGAGTTGAGTAGAGAGTAGAAGTGAAGTGGCAGTGGAGCTAGTGACAAGAGTGGAAGTGATCGAAGAAAAGTGACAGTTTGAAAGCCTGAAGTTGGTCCGGGTGTGTGCCCCGGACTGAGACAGCAAGGTTGACAGACGGCGGTGACCGTCTGCAGGAGAGGCTGATCGGAGGTTGCCGAAAAGACCGTGGACGGGTGGTGGCCCGGCGGTACCGGAGCAGTATACACAGAGAAGCCAGCACCATTGGCAGGGGCCTTTCGGATCTCGGCAAGGCTAGGAGTCGCCATAATTTGCCAAATCCGTCAGTGAAGGGGACCTCCGGGTCTCCCAACAACCAAGTCCCGATTGAAGTCAACAGTCCGACCGTGAAGGGGAGACACCGCCACCGCCAAGGCACCAGTTTTCAGGGCCAGCGCCTGCGGGCAAGAGAGGGGCTCCTCCGGCTCATATCCAAGCTGGGGAGCGGGTTACCGGTGGGAATCCATCGCTACCAAAGAACCATACTTAGGTGCAGGGAAGTGACCGTCACCGCTAACTGCAGGAAACATCAGCACCGTAGCCGTCCGAGGGACCCGTCCAACCAGCCGTTTGTTTACCGTGAACTGTGTCATCATCCTTGGGCTGAGTGAGTACCTTCGTGCCGTGCGGCACAGTGCTGCCCCTGCATCCCTGCACCTCCACAGGCCCCATAACCCGCCTGTCCACCATCCAGAACTCCCCATCATCGGGCCCCGGGACTACCAAAACCCCTACCCACGGAGGGGTAAACCAACATCTAGCTGCTCCATATCACCACTCCCAGGATCCCCAGACAGAGCAGCGGTGGTGTCCACACAATCACCACAACCGTGGGTGGTGTCACGGACATTAATCAACTTCCCCACCAACAAATCAACCCCCCCTTTCACTCACGGGCGAGGAACGCCGCTCGAGTCCCTGGGATCCGGCCCATCGCTCGAGCCAATGAGCAGCAGCAGCAGCCGCAGAGCAGCGGCGGCCGGACCCGAGCATAGGGAGAGAGCAGCGTTGACACCCTCCTCCCCGCCCGCGACAACTTGGCGTCACGAACAGGATCTTACCGCTCTGCCGTCTGGTAGAGGTGCGCCTTGTTACCGCCGGAGGTGTCCGGCCAGAAAATTTCAGAAGCCGCTATCTTTGGCGCAAAAAGTCCCCGCTCGAGCGTCTTCTCGAGTAGTGGAGGCGTGAAGGCCAAAACCCCGCCCCGATAGAGGAGGAGCCGGAAAGAGGCTAAGGGGGACGGAAACAAGATGTCTGCGCCCGACGGAGCTGCTGGAGGAGCGGCGGTCGCAGCCGCAGCAGCACCCGTGGATGGGAATGGGCCTGCCCAGGTCCCGGCCGCGCTGGCGGGGGGTGCCGCGGCCCCAGCTCTCGCTCAGGTAATGCCATTCTCCTTGCCCTATGTGCCCGGAGCGACCTGGCTACCGCAGTACGACGGGAAGCCTGATGCGTTACAGGCTTTCCGGAAAAAGCTTAATCCGCTCCTGGATTTATACCCCCTGACTGATAAGCAACGTGCAGCGGTAGTGCTGGGCAAGCTAACCGGCGCGGCTGAGCAGGAGGTGGAAACCTGGGCCGAGGGGGATCGGTTCTCTGTAGCCACCATCTTTGAGAAATTACAGACTGCTTTTGAGACCCGTACCGAAGCTGAGCTGAGGATGCAGTTTTACCAGTGCTGGCAACGGGCTGTGGACAGCATTCGGGACTACACTTTACGTCTGCAAACCGCCCTCCGCACACTGAAGCGGCTGGACACCATCAATGAGGTGGACAGCAACAAAATGTTAGTAGAACAATTTGTGCAGGGGATGAGAGCCTCTGAGGACCGCAAACAGCTCCGGCTGTGGGCCCTAGAACACCCTGACGTGGACTTTGCAGTGTTGAAAGGGCCATTAAAGCTCTGCAACCCCCAGCTGCGGAGGTCGTGGAACCAGCCCCGTGGCCAGTTGAGACGGCCCCTGTCGTGGTGGCCCCTGCCCTATCAGCCTCTCCAGTACCTTCAGCTCCAAGCAGCACGGTGGAAGAATTGGCTGCCCAGGTCCGTCGCATGGATGGAGACCTCGCCAAGATTCTTGCCGCACTCCAACCTCTAACCAGATCTCAGCCTCCAGCCAAGATACAGCTCGCTGATAGTCCTGAGGATGTCCCCTGGATGCAGCGGAGAGGTGCTAACAACTCGCGGAGCAGGTCTCCAACCTGCTACAAGTGCAGCAAGCCTGGCCATTACTTCCGGCAGTGCCCGTTAAACGAGCAACCCCTGGGGCCACGGGCCAATCCTCAGAAGTAGAACCCCGTGGCCCCCCAGACTGGCGGGTCCGGTATATCGGGGCCCGACCCATCATCCCTGTAGCTGTGGACGGCGTACCGGTGATGGCTCTCTTGGACACTGGATCGCAGGTAACCACCATACCATACACATTGTACCAATGGTATTGGGGGATAGACGGGCTGGCTCCCCCAGATACTAGTATAACACTAATCGCTGCTAATGGACTCCCATTGACCCAAGTGGGGTATAAACAGGTGGCCATGACAGTGGGGCAAGCTGAACTGCAACACCAGGGTTTGATTGTGATCATGAATGAACCCAGTGATCATAACCCGAAGATAGTGCTGGGAACCAATGTGATGGAGCACTGTATGAGTGATGTGTTGGCCCTACTGCAGCAGTTGGCCGCCACGGCGGCGGGGAGCCGACAGAGAGCTGTGCAGCATGAGATCCGAGCCTTGATGTACCGTCAGCATGTAAAATCAACAGGAGGGGAGATTGGTGGAGTGAGAGTGATGGATGCCGCCCCGTTGACTGTGCCCCCCATGAGTGAGATGATGATTTGGTGTAGGGCAGCAGTAGGGCCTCAGGGGCGTGACTACCCTGCCATGATAGGGCCCATACCCTCTGAGCACTGGCCCACAGTAATGGCAGCCAGAGGGGTGGTAGATGTAAAAAAAGGGAGAGTGCCCGTGAGGGTGCTGAACTGCGGGGAGGAAGAAGTCAGGCTTCCCCGGTATGCTACACTTGCCAAGTTGCTCACCCTAGATCCCCACACTATCCAAGATGCAGCTCCTCCAGTCTCACTGCCCACTGCCAACACTCACCCGCCCCAAGGAGAGTTAGAGGGGTGGCACCAACAGTTACACGTGGGCACTGACGAGACCCCTACACATCACAAAGAAGGGGTATACAGGGTGGTAAGGGAGTATGAGCAAGTTTTTAGCAAACATCCCCTAGACTTTGGTCAGATTAAAGGGGTCCAACATCATATCCCTACTGGTGAACACCCCCCTATCAAGGAGAGGTACAGGCCCATTCCTCCTGCACACTACCAGTGCGCCAAGGACATGTTGAGGAATATGAGGGAGGCAGGGGTTATCAGGGACAGCTGTAGTCCCTGGGCCGCCCCGTTGGTACTGGTTAAGAAGAAAGACGGCACCATGCGGATGTGCGTGGACTACCGGAAGATTAACCAGATAACACATAAGGATGCCTACCCTCTGCCCCGTATTGAGGAGTCCTTGTCCGCGCTGAGAACCGCCAACTACTTCTCCACCCTTGACCTCACCAATGGGTACTGGCAGGTGGCCGTAGCGCCCGAAGACCGAGAAAAAACTGCCTTTACCACCCCTATGGGACTCTGTGAATTCAATAGTATGCCGTTTGGGCTGTGCAATGCCCCGGGTACCTTCTAACGGCTGATGGAGTGCTGTTTGGGGCACTTGAATTTTGAAACCGTCCTGTTGTCTCTGGATGATGTAATTGTGTATTCACAGATGTATGAAGCCCATCTGGAACACTTAGCCGAGGTGTTCGCGTCCCTTGCCAAGTATGGGATGAAGTTGAAGCCCTCCAAGTGTCATCTGCTGAAACCCAGGGTGCAGTATCTAGGGCATGTGGTGGGAGCAAAAGGTGTCGCCCCCGACCCAGAGAAGATCACTGCCATCCAAGATTGGCCGAGGCCAACCACCGTGAGGGAAGTAAGACAGTTCCTGGGTCTGGTGGGGTACTACCGTTGCTTCATCAAGGGATACACGAAGATGGCTGCCCCCATGCAAGACCTCCCCGTGAGACAAACCAAGGGTGGTAGACCCATCGGCGCCCCACTGGTGTGGGAGGAGAAGCAAGAGGAATCCTTCCGTCAGCTGAAAGCGACTTTGACCGGAGAAGAGATCCTGGCTTACCCTGATTATAGCCACCCATTCATCCTCTACACCGATGCCAGCAATGTGGGCTTGGGGGCCGTCTTGTCTCAGGTCCAGGATGGGAAGGAAAAAGTGATTGCCTACGCTAGCCGAAAACTTCGACCAACTGAAAGGAACCCTGAAAATTACAGCTCTTTCAAGCTGGAGCTCCTGGCGCTGGTGTGGGCTATCACCGAGCGGTTCTGCCATTACTTGGCCGCAGCAAAATTCACCGCTTTCATGGATAACAATCCGTTAACTCATCTAGACACGGCCAAATTGGGTGCGCTGGAACAGCGGTGGGTGGCCCGGCTAGCCAACTACGACTTCACAATCAAATACAGGACTGGTCGTGCCAATGTTAATGCTGATGCACTCTCCCGGATGCCCCACTTGTCAGAAGAAGGGTGCGAAGATGATGACCTCGAAGAGATTGAGTTGCCTGCATTTCACCAGCCACCAACTGAGAAGGTACATGTCCACCAACAAGGGATGAACCTGAATCCACTGCCCAGCCAAGAGTGGCAGGAAGCTCAGAACCAGGCGCCCGCTGTCCGCCTAGTCAAAACTCTGGTGGAGCAAGGCGCCGCTGGAATAGACCCTGCCGCCCCAGCTGAAGCCCAACGCCTGTGGAAAGAACGGGCCCGGCTGCATCTACACCAAGGGAAGTTGTACCGTGAGCTGGTTAACCCAAAGACTCATGAGCAAATCCGCCAGTTGGTGATTCCCCAAGCTAATGTGTCCACCATTCTACAAGCGTACCATGATGGTGCCGGACACTTTGGATGGAAGAAATTAGAAATGCTGCTGAGGGAGCGGTTCTATTGGAGTGGGATGCGGGAGTCTGTGGAGGCCTGGTGCCGAGAGTGTGGCCCATGTACACTGAGAAGGAAGGACGAGGCCAGCCAGAAGGCACCCCTGCACCCGATTGTTACACATCAACCGCTGGAGCTGGTCGCCCTGGACCATGTGAAGCTCACCCCCAGCCGAAGTGGGTACACTTACGCTCTCACCATAGTGGATCATTATTCAAGATTCATGGTGGTTGTCCCGGTCAAAGACCTGACCGGCCGTACTGCCGCTAGAGCTTTCCAAGCTTACTTCTGTCGACCACATGGATACCCTGAGAAGGTGCTCACTGACCAAGGCCCAGCCTTTGAACCAGAGGTGTTCCATGAGTTCTGTCAGCTGTGCGGCTGCAAGAAGATCTGGACCACGCCTTACCATGCCCAGACCAACGGTATGTGTGAGAAGATGAACCATTTAGTCCTTGGCCTCCTCAAGACGTTGCCACTAGAGGAGCGGAACCTGTGGCCGGAGAAGCTGCCTGACTTGGTCGATATGTATAACAATGTCCCATCCAGCTCAACGAAGTGCACCCCAGCATATCTGATGAGGGCTCGCCCCGGCCGACTGCCGGTGGACCTGGAAATGGGACTGGAAGCACCAGAGACCCTCCCCTCGACGGCTGAATGGGACACCCGGCGGAAGGTTCAGTACCGACAGATTCAAAAATATGTGGAGAAGAACTTGATTCAGAGTCGGGAACAGCAAGAGCGGCGCTTCAATCAGAAGGCGTCTGCTGGCCCTTTCCAGCCTGGAGATGTAGTGCTGAAACGGAAGAGGAAAACCCACAAGCTGGATGATCAGTGGGAACAAACCCCATACATCATACAGCCCACAGGATGGGAAGATGGGAAGGCTTACCAAATCAGTCGTGACCAAGGGGGCACTTTAGCTACGGTTTCCTGGGACCATCTGAAAAGGTGCCCACCAGCATTGAGGACAATAGCTGAAGTACCGGTTCCTCCACCAGCCGAGAAGGCAAAAGAGGTAATCCACACCGTGATGGGTGACTTCCCAGCGGACTGGCCTACACAGAATGGCGCGGTGATTGTTCCAGTAATACTGTTCCCACAACCCGTGGATGAAGAAGTGAAGGAGGAGATCAACCGTGAGCCAGAGCCAGAGCCAGTGCCCAGGGATGAACCTGTGCCCGACTCCCCTATGCCTCCGCCTGCCCCACACATTAGCAGGGAAGAGGAACTGATCGTTACCTCTCCCCCGCTGCCGGCCAACACTGATACCGGACTCCGGAGGTCCACTCGTACCAACCTAGGTAGACCCCCACTTAGGTACAGGGAAACCGTTCTTTAGAAGTGTGTGTGTTTGTTTAAAAGTTGAAAATGATGATAAGTGAAATGGAACCGAGAAAGTAACCTGATTATCCTACCGTGATTTGGAAAACCGGCCGTTGCCGGCACCGTTGTCCCCGTGGGGACCGATTGAAGTTGTTTGGCATAGAGAACTCTCTATGGACAAGCCCGTGAACTTGCAGGGCAACCACAAACGTTAGTGGCATGTAAATAAAAATGATGTTTGTTGCAGCACCGTTACCACCTCCGGAGAGGCAGATTGGAGGGAGGGCCCGCAGTAGAGCAGGCTGGGGCCCAGCCACCACAGGAACCGGTGGCTACCCTCTGGAGGGGAAGGACAGATCCCGCTCGGGTAACTTGGTTCAGGACTGGGGTCAAGGGGTGCTGCCTGTTTCTTAGAGGCAGCATCAGGGCCAGGTTACTTGGGTGGGAGAGAGCGGCAGCAGCAACCGTTTAAGACCGTTAGTAACGTTTAAGCAAAGTGCCTCCCGTTGTGGGATGATGTTAATTTAATTGTAAGTATTGTTTTATCTTTTTCAGAAAAAAAAAAAAGGAAAATAAAACCAGTGTTGTACGGGCAGCCCGAGGATGGTCTGCGTTTTGCTAAGGGGGAATGTGACGCCCTGGGCAAGACAGGGGTCACAGGTCACAACACCACACACACCCCACATTCCCTGCAGGAACACCAAGGTCAGAACACAAATCCTTGTTGCCTTCCTCCAGGGGCTGATGTTCACACCAGGGGGTGGGCCAGGCGGTTGGCTCCGTCCACCGAGGAGTTCACAGCCCTGGAGGCGGGAAAACCAGGCAGAACAGTGAGGGAACAGTTAGAGAAGAGTTAAGCTAGGGAGGTGAACGAGTAAACAGTGGAGTTGAGAGTTGAGTAGAAGTGAAGTGGCAGTGGAGCTAGTGACAAGAGTGGAAGTGATCGAAGAAAAGTGACAGTTTGAAAGCCTGAAGTTGGTCCGGGTGTGTGCCCCGGACTGAGACAGCAAGGTTGACAGACGGCGGTGACAGTCTTCAGGAGAGGCTGATCGGAGGTTGCCGAAAGGACCGTGGACGGGTGGTGGCCCGGCGGTACCGGAGCGGTATACAAAGAGAAGCCAGCACCATTGGCAGGGGCCTTTCGGATCCCGGCAAGGCTAGGAGTTGCCATAATTTGCCAAATCCGTCAATGAAGGGGACCTCCGGGTCTCCCAACAACCAAGTCCCGATTGAAGGCAACAGTCCGACCGTGAAGGGGAGACACCGCCACCGCCAAGGCACCAGTTTCCCAGGGCCAGCGCCTGCGGGCAAGAGAGGGGCTCCTCCGGCTCATATCCAAGCTGGGGAGCGGGTTACCGGTGGGAATCCATCGCTACCAAAGAACCGTACTTAGGTGCAGGGAAGTGACCGTCACCGCTAACTGCAGGGAACATCAGCACCGTAGCCGTCCGAGGGACCCGTCCAACCAGCCGTTTGTTTACCGTGAACTGTGTCATCATCCTTGGGCTGAGTGAGTACCTTTGTGCCGTGCGGCACAGTGCTGCCCCTGCGTCCCTGCACCTCCACAGGCCCCATGACCCGCCTTGTCCACCATCCAGACCTCCCCATCATCGGGCCCCGGGACTACCAAAACCCCTACCCACGGAGGGGTAAACCAACATCTAGCTGCTCCATATCACCACTCCCGGGATCCCCAGACAGAGCAGCGGTGGTGTCCACAAAATCATCACAACCGTGGGTGGCGTCACGGACATTAATCAAATTCCCCACCAACAAATCAACCCCCCTTTCACTCACGGGCGAGGAGCACCGCTCGAGTCCCCGGGATCCAGCCCATCGCTCGAGCCACCGAGTAGCAGCAGCAGCCGCAGAGCAGCGGCGGCCGGACCCGAGCATAGGGAGAGCGCAGCGTTGACACCCTCCTCCCCGCCCGCGACACTTACAATGTATGAGTAAGTAGGGGGTGACACAATAGGTCGAACATGCTTGTTATGTGTGGTCCGGCCATTATATTGATAAATAAAGGTTTTTATATAAAGCTACATGATTCAGTCATCAGTTATCATGTGCTACTGGGGGCCAATTACTGCCACAAGGGTCAAACAAAAGGGAAAGGTAGCAAGGAGACTGTCAGGAGATGCAAGCAGCGCTTCCAAAGGATGGGTGAGGAATCAGTAGGTAAGTATATATTATATTTTTTTTCTCTACACAGTTCTAGGTAGTTTTTTGTAAACAGAAAAACTATTGGACAACCCCTTTTTTTCATATCTATAAATATAAAAAAAATTCCAATAGAAGAAATAGAACAAATGTAAATAACCTTTAAAGTAAATTCCTTACGATCTGTGATTTGTTCCTGCTCTGTATTATCTATCTACCTATATGATCACTACATAATACAAAAAAACGCACTTTTTGAGTTCCATATTGGCTTTTCAGTCATTCAGGAGGCGTAGTTCTTTTACAAAATGCTTGCAATTCTAGTGATAAAAATAAGACCCTTTTCCAGTATAACGACTCCCTTCTGGCATAAATGTTTCAGTCGGTTAATGCCGTCGTTTATTCCCCCGTCTGTCAGGAGGCAAGTTCTACTGATGACCTTAGTCACTGCCGAGCAACAACTGAACCTACTTTTCACCAGCAACTACTCCTTGTACTAGTAAAGGGCTTAACATTTCCCGTGTCCTCATGTCCTGTAATGAGAGGTGGATAGGTTAGCAGAGAAGGGCTTACAGTGCCGCAGTCAATGCCGTCTACCCTCGTGTTCTATGACTGCCGATGAGAGACAGTACGGCAATGCCATATGCTTTATTAGTACAGCACTCTGAACACTGTTTGGTTAAGTGATTTTTAGGGAATCAGGATGGTACTTAGGAGATTCGTTTTGTTCTCCCATCTGGCCCCCCTGGTGGATCTCTTAGAAGTTTGTTTATGTATAAGGCTGTAACGTGCAATGTACTACAGAAATTGACAACATCCCAATATTGGTTCCTTCAGTTGTCTCTTGTCACTTTCAAGGTCAAAAGTTACAAACTAGAGCTTCTATCTGTATTCTGTATATGCGCAATCTACTATATCAAGTTTATCTTATTTCTGCAGCAGAAAAAGTACATTGGATCTTAACAATTCAACATCCTTTTACAGCATACCAATATATAAAAGGCTCAATAACAGCTTAAATGGAACCTGTCATTAAACATACTCCTGCTAAACTGCTGCTGTAGTTCTGTACATAATACCGGTAGTAATAGCTTTATAAAGATATCTCTCTTTAAAATAGACTTTCTAGAACAAAGCAAAAATAAAAGGTATAAAGTAGGATGTCCTACCTGTTAGGATTCAAGGGGGTGGTCCTGGTCTCCTCTGAAATTATGCACTTGTGACTTAGGTTGATCTGGGCAGCTAAAATGTCCTTCTTAATTATCTATCTTTACACCCTATCCAATTTTGTAATTTGCTTTTAATACATTTCCTTTTTCTTCTTTCTATCTAGCTAATCCCTAAATGTGTTTTTTTTATGACTGCACTCCCTGTGACATTTCGTTTAAGAGGTGTTCCAAATGTGACTTCACAGGAAGCTGGGGCTGTACTCACTACCCTGCAGCGTCACTGACCTCAAATGAATCGTCATTGGGGGCTGTGACAAAAGCAGTGAGAGACATCAGCACTAATCCCCAATTATTATACGTTTGAGTGTGGTGCTAGAACTTGTGGGGCGGTGTCACTCGCTGCTTCTATCTCCACCCCTGACAACATTTTTTTTCCCAGAAGCCATGGCGGTGGCAGAGATAAAAGCTGAGTGCAGTCACATTTCTGAAAGCGTATATCATCATGGATGCAAGATGTCTTCAGAGGGGGCAGGGATGTAAGAAACTAGTAAGTACATTTAAGGATTAGGTAGATAGGGGAGACAAGTAGGGTAATGTACAATTTGAAAATACATTTTAGGTGCCAGACCAACACTTTAACACAAGTCCAGTGCACCCCCTTTAATGCGCATGCGCCAAATGATAAAAAAACCTGACTGGTAAGCCAAAGCCGTATGACTTTTGGCCAAAATTCTTCAACCCCTTGCAATATTGTAAAGAATTTGGCACAAACTTCCCCCAGAAATAATACCATTAGACAAAGAAGAAAAGAGACTTAAAAAGATACAAAAAAATTGTACCTCTCTTTAAGGTGGTATATTCAAGTTTAGAAGGTATCCCCTATCGATAACTTCCCGATTACTGTTGGTACAACTGCTGGGATTTCTACTAATCCTAAAACACGAGGCTATGAAGATCTCCATGTGAATGGACCTCAAATGGATCACGTGAACTGCTGACCCATTTATTTTAATGGGAGTTACGAAGACCGAGTGCAGCGCTCGGCTATCTCTGGCAATCCTATTATGAATGACTTTAGTGGCCATGATCATGATCGACTATTGTTGCATTCACATTGGGTGCTTCATAGCCCCGATGCTTGGGATCGGTCAGACACCCAGCGATTGGGAAATATTTCCCTATCCAATGGATACGGGATAATTTCCAAAATTGAGAATTCCACTTTAAAGGAGAGTAGGGTAAGCAAAACTGAGTGAATATGCAAAAAGCAACACTTACATCTTTCCGTCTCAAATACATTCACATGCTGTCAATCAAAATCACCATGATAACACTTTTTCGGTAAATATGCTTTTGATACTTGTGTGAAAATAATGTTGTGATTGTGTATTAACAGCAACCAGAAAAATAATTCAGAGATCAGTTAGTCCCATCGTCTAAGTTTACGGGATGGTGATGACATTAGATTTCTGATACATAACGTAATGACGGTAAACCCAGAATGTCAGGATCAAGCTAGTCTGTGTTCCTGAAAATACCCACAAGCTGGTCTCATAAATATCATGACAACCTGTGAAGGCAATGATGTGACAGAATATGGAATTAATAGCCAGGTGCTGTCGCTAATTATAAAGGCTTTCTGTAACCTACGTTCCCTGGTACACTGTGGTTTTTACGTTATAGCAGTAATTGGCTGATCCTTCTTTGATAGATTTTTTTCACACCAATAAATGTGTCATGATTCCCTCTTCCATACAACTTGTCACTACTCCAGGTGAAGAGGAATAATAGTAGTATCAGATCGAGATGAGCGAATCTTTTGAAATTCAAATTTTCCCACTTTGTCAAATTTTACCCAAAAATTTGAAACACTGAGAATACATTTACAGAAATGTTAATTCTAGAAAGCTGCAAAATGCATGTGGGGGAAAAGAGAGCGAAAAAGGACCATGCTGACCACAAGAGGTTACATTCTACAGGAGAGAGAATCCCACTGACCAAAGGAGCTTACACTCTACAGGAGAGAAAGGACCCCGCTGACCATAAGATCTTATACTCTACAGGAGAGAGAGAGGACCCTGCTGACCATAAGAGCTTACACTCTACAGGAGAGAGAGAAAAGACTCTGCTGACGATAAGAGCTTACACTCTACAGGAGAGAGAGAAAAGACTCTGCTGACGATAAGAGCTTACACTCTACAGGAGAGAGAGAGAGAGAGAGAGAGAGAGAGGAACCCACTGACGATAAGAGCTTACACTCTACAGGAAAGAGAGAGAAAGGACCCTGCTAAATATAAGAGCTTAGACTTAACTGGAAAGAGAGAAAGGACCCCAATTACCATAGGCGCCTACACTCTACAGGGGAGAAAGAGAGAGAGAGAGAGAGAGTGAGAGAGAGCGAGAGAAAGAGAAAGGACCCTGCTGATCATAAGAGCTTACACTCTACAGTCTACAGGAGAGAGGACCCCACTGACCATAGGACCTTACACTCTACAGGGGGGAGAGAGAGAGTGAGAGAGAGAGAGAGAGAGAGAGAGGACCTTGCTGGCCATAAGAGCTTACACTCTACAGGAGAGGGGACCCCACTGACCATAGGACCTTACACTCTACAGAGGGAAGAGAGAGAGAGAGAGCACCTTGCTGGCCATAAGAGCTTACACTCTACAGGGAAGAGAGCGGACCCTGCTAAACATAAGAGCTTACACTTTACTAGAAAGAGAGAGAAGACCCCGATTACAGAGAGAAAGAGGACCTCATTTACTTTAAGGGCTTACACTTCACAGGCGAGAGAAAGAGAGGACCCAGCAGATTATAGGAGCTTACACTCTACAGGAGAGAGAGAAAGGACCCTGCTGACCATAAGAGCTTACACTCTACAGGCGAGAGAGAGACAGAGAAAGAACCAATCTAACCATAAGAGCTTACACTCTACAGGAGAGAGAGAGAGAGAGAGAGAGAGAGAGGAACCCACTGACGATGAGAGCTTACACTCTACAGGAAAGAGAGAGAAAGGACCCTGCTAAACATAAGAGCTTAGACTTAACTGGAAAGAGAGAAAGGACCCCAATTACCATAGGCACCTACACTCTACAGGGGAGAAAGAGAGAGAGAGAGAGAGTGAGAGAGAGCGAGAGAGAGAGAGAGAAAGGACCCTGCTGATCATAAGAGCTTACACTCTACAGGTTACAGGAGAGAGGACCCCACTGACCATAGGACCTTACACTCTACAGGGGGGAGAGAGAGAGAGAGAGAGAGAGAGAGAGGACCTTGCTGGCCATAAGAGCTTACACTCTACAGGAGAGGGGACCCCACTGACCATAGGACCTTACACTCTACAGGGGGAAGAGAGAGAGAGAGAGCACCTTGCTGGCCATAAGGGCTTACACTCTACAGGAAAGAGAGCAGACCCTGCTAAACATAAGAGCTTACACTTTACTAGAAAGAGAGAGGAGACACCAAATTACAGAGAGAAAGAGGACCTCGTTTACTCTAAGGGCTTACACTTCACAGGCGAGAGAAAGAGAGGACCCAGCAGATTATAGGAGCTTACACTCTACAGGAGAGAGAGAAAGGACCCTGCTGACCATAAGAGCTTACACTCTACAGGTGAGAGAGAGACAGAGAAAGAACCAATCTAACCATAAGAGCTTACACTCTATAGCAGAGACAGAGAGGCTTTACAAACAATAAGAGCTTGCACTCTACATGAGAGCCTTACACAGTGACTCTGGAGATGGAAGATGACGCTGTACAAACTTTGCTCCACTGGGAACCACTGTTCTGTGATGGCCCCAGCACTGTACAAGGTATCATAGCATGTCATTCCTGCAGGGCATTATTGAGAGGCTCCTGCGGCCACACAAAATATTAGCCTGCTCTGATTCTTCAGCATTGTGGGAAATAGTGCTGGGCAGGTTATATTATAAACTAAGAGTTCAATCTCAAAATGTTAACATTTTTGTGAAACCAAGAATTTCAGCAATTTGATTAAAACTTGATCATTTGCAGATCGATCTTCTCATCTCTAGTAGTAGAATCTACAAATACAGTAATGCCGTTTCTACACTTTTATACTGTATAACAGGAGTCTCTGATGGACGTCATTTAGTGGCATCATTCTCATGTAGAGTTTCATATTTAACTCCAAATACAACACAGTATAAACTCTATTATGCAGATCCATTCCTTTTTTGTAGTATAACAAGTCACACGAATGAAAATGTGAATTGGGTTTAGAAGAAGCCTGGCCATTAATGATGAGTGAGCGTGCTCAGCACTGCTCATTACTTGATCGAGCATCAGGATGCTCGGCTACTCACGGAGCTTGGTCAAGTATTGCGGGTGCTTAGATATTTTGTCCTTGAAACAATGACCACAAAGCACAGGCTTGCTTCACTGCATGATGTGTGCAGGCCCCCCAGAGAGAGCAAATGACAATCTCTGAATCATGTAGTGTCTCAAAAGAAAAAACAAATAAACCCCACCCTCCATCCCCCAGGAATGTTCTCTTTATGGCTGGCGGTATGTGGCCTATGTATATGTGTTGCCCACCTGCAGCGATTGCCGCAGGGACTCCACTCCACCTTCAGGGACGCCGCAGGGTCTCCCTCGTTGGTATCTCTGGCCACAGGTATGTCAGGTTTATTTACATGGGAGTCATGACGCCACTCACGGTTTGCGGTCAGGGTTATGGGTGACCGCCACTGCAGGTTTAACAAGTGTCTGGGGCTGATGGGGCTCTGCAGTCAGATGGTATGGCCTCCTGTGAGTGAGGCTGGCCACAGGGACTCGGGTGCGTGGAACAACAGGTCCCAGAATAACTCAGACTCAGTCCAAGATGTCTTTCAACTGTGCTTTACTCACTTTCAGATGGTCTGTGAGGAACCCAGGCGATGCTGAGATTAACCAGGAGGAACCAGGTATCCTATAGGCCAATCTAAGGGTAATCATTAACTCGCCTTCCTAGCACTTCTTGTTTCGGATAACCACTGACTTGAAGTACCATGGGATTAATCCAGGGAAGTCGCTACTGCCTTTTCTCCCCTTTTTGGACCGTTTGCCGGCAGCGTGGACCAAGGAAGATGGCTCTTTGCTCGATCCTCCTTATGGGCCCCCTCGTTGCTGCTGAGGCTTGGACTCTAGTTGGTTAATATGGGACTTGTGGTTCCCCTCACCGGCAGGTTTAGCAGATCAATAAATGGGCGTCTACTCTAGGGACCTGTTCCCAGTGCATGCCTAGTCACCGGAGTCTCCGTACTCGACCAACTGACTTCTTCAGCGTCTTTCTGACCGACTTGCTGGTAACCGTTCTCCCCCGCTAACGGTAACTACACGTGCAGGATCTGACTAGCGTGTAAGCGCGCGTCTCTCCTCCAGCAACCCTCTTCTTGCGCCTACTGCTACCAGACTGGCTAGCTCGTCCTACTTTCCTTACAGCCGCTGCCACCTTAGCTTCCAGCCCCTCCCCTACACCCCTAGATGAGATGTGGAGGAAAGCCCCCTCGTGGGTCTGCCCAAGGGTCCCCTCTTAAGGTGTGGAAGACCTGGTTGCTATGTGTCTGTGCGTACACACCCTATTCCGGCCTTTGAAATTACCTGAAAGCACTGTCCCAACATTGGGGCAGTACTCAGTGGCGCCTGACCAGGTCAGGGGCACCACATTTACAGGGTGGGCCATAAGTATAAATACACCCTGGGTGAGCCATGGGCGTCATCCATCCTCAAATGTTTTGCCCCTCCCATGTATTAATATGCCACAAAAGGTAAGTTGATATGAGCAACTACTTCATTTTATCAGGGTGTATCCCTACTTATGGCCACCCTTTATAGTCAAATTGCCCAATTACTGACTTGCATTATACTAATTACTCGATTTGAGCTTTCAGAGAGTCTGACCTGCTCGACTCAAGAACCGAGCACCCAAACATTTTAGTGCCCGTTCATCTCTACTGGCCATAGTTCTATTTATGTGTATGGTAGAAAAGGTTAAGTATGTCACCTTTATGCTGCACAATTGAGTTCCATGCTAAGGTCTACACGACACATCTGTGTGTACAGTCTCTACTCCATGTTATATTGGGTAGCTGATTTTTCCATTTTTACAGAATGAATGTGACCTGCTAAGTGTGGCGCTGACTGAAAATACTGAAGCTTTTAGGGAGTACATCAAACGGCTGCAATTTACTTTTAAGAATAACATTTTTTACAATATCAGTCATTTACTGTTTTCAGCGAAACACCATGAAGTACTAAGTCAAACCCGAATTATCCTGACATCACTTATAGATTTTACTGCTAGTGGTACAGTATACTGGTCCAGCCGCCGCTGGCTGCATCTCCTCCATACAGACACATGAATGAGTGCCCTGAACTGTCATTACTGCGGCAGGTGCACAGCTCGGATTTGGAGCATTTATAACCCACCTGCAGATTAGAAAATGTGAATAGTACCATGCAGGAAAGGCTGCTGGCCCTCGAAGCCGTTTCTGCTGAGCAAATGTATGACTACCGGGTGATCTGCACTCTGCCTAGCGCTGGATGAAAAGGCAAGCAGGCACAATTTTCTAAGTCTCTTTCTGCGCTCCTTTTAAGGAGACAGCTGTGACTATTTTTCTTAAAAAAAAATGCTCACCCAGTGACAAAAAGAATACAGGAAATAATCAAATCGCAGAGCGAAATGTCAAAGCGGCAGTAGGGCCACTTGAGCTGCAAGCTATTCCCATCACAAACATCTTGGCAATGTTATTTTTCAAAGCGGGCGCTGTTCAAATGGAAACAAGCTGTACTGTGTTACTGCGCCTGTAAATAGGAAGATAAAAGGCCAGATCGAAGCACAAGCTAAAATTGGGTTTTTAGAAACCTGCAGACTAAGAAGAGTGTTTGGATGGAGGTGAGGCTGATTACTATGTGCAGAAAGCATTTATTTGCCCGCGTGTTCTGTACATTTTATTAGCTGTATCTTCTGTATTTTTAGAGATAAAGACCAAGGCTTAGATGTGTGTCTTATAAAGTAAGCCTGGACACTGGACCATAAAGGGTAAATCTCAAGATTATACCCAATCTTACTGTTTGCAGAAAATTGTGGGCATTAATATATGGAGAATTACACAGCCATCAATCCAGGTGGTTATTCCAGGCAAAAAAAGAAACAAGAACGTATTGAACTATTCTAGATTATTTAATTCTTAGTTTATTTTTCTAGATTTTCTACAAAGGGACTTTAGGGTCAGGACTGCAGGCATCATGGTAGATGGCAGAAATATCGTCTGTGACTACGACTACTGAACAGAGAGCCTACAAGCCCTGTCAGATATGGTGGGTATAGCCAGGCCTGGACTTGCCCACAGGGGAACAGGTCAATCCCCAGGTGGGCCCTCCCCACTCATATGAGCAATGATGGGCACAATACACTTGATTTTCTAAGACAACATTTCATCATTCATTTAACAAAGTATTATTACATGGAGACAGAGGTAGGTTCCTGAATGAGGGTGATGTAATGCAGTGGGCTCCCATTGTCCATGTTACTGGTGGGCCCTTTTCATCCCAGTATGACACTTCATACAGTGACTGTGTGCTCCAACATTAGTCCTGTTTTTTTTGACAATCAATAATGTTTATTTTGTTTATGGTTTTGTCACGGTAACTGAAGCAGGGACCACTAAGCTTGGTTTCAGACTAGGGACCCTGCGCTGTCCCTCATCCTAGAGATACACTTAATGGTAGCTAGGTCTGGACCGCTAGTGTAACCCTAATTCATGTCTGAATCCTGATCTACCACCCCCTCACCCCCACCTCAGGAGAGGGCGGGGACCTGAGTTGCAAACCCCACAAATATCACAGACAGGAGAAAAAGCCCAAACTCATACATACAGCAATAAGACACAGGGGAGAGACACTAAGTGCCCAGAAAGAAATAAACACAGGGAGGAAATAAACTAACAACACAGATATTTCTACACAACACAGGAAAGTGCACAACAGATCACCAGGCTCTAGATGCCCATTAAAAGACTGGTATCGCTGAAGCAAAGCTGAGCTAGATTCAGCTACGAGAAATCGGATCCAGCACCTTATAAATAGTAAAGGTGGCTATGAATGGTCATTAGCAGCCTAAGCTCCTAGCAGCAGTTCACAAGCCAGCAGGAATTAACTCCTGCTGGACTGAAGAGCAGTGAATCAAATACAACCGACGCCTGACTCAGGCTGAACAACTATGAGACCTCAGGTGGCTTGTCAGACTCTGCAGTGGGAACAGAGTCTGACACCGCCATGACACCCAGTGAGTACAAAGCAGAACACCGCAGGACAGTCGTACCAGCTCATACGCAGGCCTTAGCAGTGCAGAGGAAAGGGCACCTGTGCAGGCCTGTGCTTCAACTGGGCAGATTGTCAGGGATTTATAGATGATATAGGACATGTCATTTATACTGATCAAGGCAGGAGGAAATTCTGCTGACAGAAGGGGCTCAGACCCAAGACCACCGGTGCCTATTGATTGACATTCAGCACATGAGACTTATAAAAAGGTATATTTGAAGGTGGAGTTGGAGGCTTGTAGAAAGGTTGATGGACTGTGTTAATAGCCCAGTTAAGGGTGGTGGCTTCAGTTTATATTATTAAAACCTAGTAACAGGTTCCCTTTAAGAAATAGTTACTCTGCCTTTTGTCTATCTATTGCATGCCTTTGATACAGTTAGGAGAGACTGAACATGAGGAATGAGATTAGAAGGAAAGACTATGAAAAGGAAGTTCTGGGAAGCTTAACTTTAAGGTAATGGGTCTGCGTATGTTGGCGTTATCCAAATATTCTGCTTTTTATAGATGTGTTCCTTTATTTACAATGTGGTATCTAGATTTTAACCTAAAACTGGGATTTACTATTTGTGTGATTTCTTTCAGGAAAGGGATATATGAAGATTTTCTGTCAGTTTTGTGTGTACGTCTGTTAGAAGGTGACAAAAGACAACTCTGTAGTTTGTTGGGTAAGCTTCAACCGAAGGACCAAAAGCTAGGGCTTGAGTTTAAAGCTTGCACCAAAAACTTTTGTCATCAGAATACAAAAGTTTTAAATATCCTGCATGATGGTTAGTTTACAGAGGAAGTGGTTTTTTTGGGTAATTTATAAAGGCCGCTTTACACGCTACAATTTATCTGACAATATGTTGTCGGGGTCACGGTTTTCGTGATGCACTTCCGTCATCGTTAGTGACGTCGTTGCGTGTGACACCTACGTGCGACTCCAAATGATTGCAAATAGGGTGAAAATTGTTGATCGTTGACACGTCATTCAGTTTCAAAATATTGTTCGTCGTCTGGAACGCAGCAGACATATTGCTACGTTTGACACCCTGCCAACGAGGAACAACATCCACACGACCGCCTTGATCAAACAATATATTGCTGAACGATGTAGCGTCGTTAGTGAGATGGGTACGTGTGACTACTTCTAAACAACCTATGAGCGATCTCAGCAAATCGTAACAACGATCTGGGCGTGTCACATCGCTAACGAGATCGCTAGCAATATCGTTGTGTGTAAAGCAGCCTTAAGGCCCTGTGCACACTAGTAAATGGAATTTTCTTAAGAAAACTCCGGACCCTCTGAAAGATTACCGCACCTGCGGTAAAACACCGCAGCAAACCGCACCCTAAAATCGCATGCGGTTTTACCGCGGTTTGCTGCGGTATTGACGCGTTTTTTCCGTGGGTTGTTCCCTGCGGTTTTTGACCATTATCTATAGCAAAAAACGCAGGAACCTGCGGAAAAGAAGTGACATGCAATTCTTTTTGCTGCAGAAAACCTGCAGCAAAACCTGTTGGTGAAAAAAAACCCTGTGTGCGCACAGCATTTTTTTTTTACCATAGGCTTTGCTGGAAAAGGACTGCAGCAAGGTTATGAACATTTTCTGCAGCAAAACATGCAGCAAGACTGCAGCAAAAACCGCAACATGCACACAGGGCCTAACTAATGATGAACGAATCCATGCATATTCCGGTTTGCTGAACCAGCATGGAATAAAAAAAAAATCAAGTTTGGCAGCCAAATTTGAACCCGGACAACGAACCCCATACAAGTTAATAGGGACGAGAAATTCAGGGCTGTAAAATAGGCCTAGTAAAATGGGCAAAGTATAATCAAAAACTCCGCTGTAAGTCATTACAATAACATGCAAGACCTTATAATCCCTCCACCGAGTATAAGCATATGACTCGTGGAGAGAAGAAGTGACCGGAAGAGACGAAATATGAAATAGTTTTATTAAATTCATTTGTTAAAAAACATATAACAACAATACACAATAGTGATTAAAAGGCAGGGAGATTCCCAAGATGCTGGCAGCGGGACAAATCCAAAGTAAGCCAAAATATCATGCATAGTAGCAAAACCGCAGGACAGGTATATGGCTAAAGGAAAAATATAATAGCCGCAAATCACAGTGAAAAAATGTCTGCTGGTAATGGCAGGCAAATCACTAAATGAAGTGGAAAAAAATATACCTCGGTATAAAGGTCTGTGTAATCCAAGTGGTCGGTGTGTCCGCTACGGACCCCGACACGTGTTTCGCGACTTCTGGTGCACCCCCTGAGGAAGTAACGAAACACGTGTCGGGGTCGGCAGCGGACACACCGACCACTTCGATTACACAGACCTTTATACCAAGGTATATTTCTTTCCACTTAATTTAGTGATTTGCCTGCTATTACCAGCAGACATTTTTTCACTGTGATTTGCGGCTATTCTATTTTCCTTTAGCCATATACCTGTCCTGCAGTTTTGCTACTATGCATGATATTTTGGCTTAGCATACTATCCTTTATACCTTGGCCATCAATATCTTTGTATTGCGATATTTGCACAGCACTTTTCTGCACTTTCATCATATGTATATGTTGTATAGCAATAATTAAGGTTCTGTATATATGCACTGTCACTTTAGATTTGTCCCGCTGCCAGCATCTTGGGAATATCCCTGCCTTTAATTACTATTGTGTATTGTTGTTACTGTATATGTTTTTTAACAAATTCATTTTATAAAATCATTTTATATTTCATATTTCGCCTCTTCCGGTCACTTCTGCTCTGCACAGGTCATATGCCTATACTCGGTGGAGGGATTATAAGGTCTTGGATAGTAAAATGGGCGTAGTAAGTGCTAGGGGGCTACACAGAGCTCTAGTAGAGTGCTGCCTTAGAGAAAAATGGTCTTTAATGGATACATTCCATATTAGAAATCAGGCAATTATTCACATAATATACATAATAGCAGATTTCCATACACATAACTTAAGGATGTCAGCATCTATCAGGCCCTATATGTCAGAAATTTCCTCCTTGTTCCAATTCTCTTGGAATTTAAGGTTTAGAGGTCTGGATTACACTTTATCCATCATCAACACTGATCCATATATTTGCCTGTATAAAAGAACTCTTTATTTATGTATGTATTCCAAAGCTTGGAGGCAGAATAAATCTCATTTTTTCCGTAACAGGATGTGTTCATTAGAATCCCCCAAAGGAAAGCTTAGTAATAAAGCTCAACCATTAATATTGCCTTCATCAGGTTTGGCCTTGAGGCACGAATATATATAAATGCTTGGGAGGGGCAGGAGAATACAGAACGTCTTCATTATAATTCTTACAGATTAAAAATTTTGCCCTGAAAAATGATTTCTAATAGAAATTCGATTGCAAGCTCTTGTGGGTGGCAATGCCCTTCGGTCATACAAGTCTATATGTGTACAGACGTCTTGGTGTAATCATTCTTATTCAGGGAATGCCCTATTTTCCTTGCACACAAAAGAAAATGAAAGTCTGCTCTCAATGGCTACAAGCCTAATGCTGCTATATACCTAGAAGGAAAAGATACTTGTCAGTGGGTGATTAAAACACATTGCAGCGATGTTATCGGATGAATAGATATGCTGTGTGGTTTATGATGGAGGACATATGCTCTCATTTACAGCAGTGACTGGTAAAGGGAACGCACAGAAGACAGAGCCTATTGTTTAAATCAGTTTTTTATGTTAAATGCATTTTTTTAATTTCTGTTAATGTTTTATTTAGATTTTCCATATTACTATATGTATAAAAAATTAAAAATCTTATCATTTCAACTGACTATTAGGCCTTTACACTAGACTCATATTATCTATTTTTTTTTACAGATGTTTTTTCAGGAGTCTCATTATCTGTACAGACAGGTTACAAATGAAAAGTAGCACATCTATACACAGAAGAGGATAACACCAGCAATGTCATTAGGTGTGTCATGGGGTATGTAATGACAAGACAGGTGACCCTAGGCTGGCCCTCAGACTAGAGTCCCTTATCTTGTAGGTAGGCTTGATGGTAGCCAGGTCCGAACCCCCAGCGTGACCCGAACTCCCATCCGAGCCCCGATCTTACTCCCACTAACCCTCACCCATGGGACAGGCCAGAAAACACAAAGACTAAACCCCACAAAAAAAAACACGGACAAGGGAGAACGAAAAGTTATACACACAACACTCAAAACACACAGGAGAGACTATATGTGTACTGCGAAATAATGAAAAAGGGGAGGAAGTAATGTACAACAGGGGAATGCTTACACCACTCAAACTCAACACGGATCACCCTTAACAGAATAACCACCAAAATCGGGATAGCTGGATCTTATACAGAAATTATCAGGGGGAATTAGCAGAGATTTGTCTCTGGGGGTATGTATTATTTTCTGTGCATGATCCTGCTTTCCTCACTGATCTCACTGCTGACAAGCATGGGAGGGTAATAGAGCAGAGCTGTGTGTCATTACAAACACCTCTTGCAGCTCTCATCTTACAAAAGAGCTGACAATGCTGTGTGATAAAAGCTGAAGATGAACTGCAGAGCGAGCTGTCAATCAAAGTGCAGGGGTGTGCTTAGAAGTGCCATACACAGTATAATGAGCAGTAATGTGAACAGTAACTAGCCTCTCAGTGCTCACCTCCATGATTAACATTTTTTACCTGCAGATTAACCCTATATCTTTAGGTAAATAGTACTTTCCAAGGTGTCAAGTTTTCTTTAACATGTTACAAAGTCACCTCAAGAGTATGTATAGAGTCTGCCTTCCCCTGCAAAAAGCTAACGGGTTATCACATTAATTATGGGAAATCAGACACAAAATACTACAACATATTGTAATACCGCCATACAAGTACCTATTAAAGGGGCGCTTCACTTCAAACAATATATAATTGTTAAAAGGGTCCCCGAAAAATAAACTGACAACAAATTTTTCTCATGTTGCAGTCCACATGAATCAGCTGTTATATGGGGGGGGATTAAGGCCTCATTCAGCCATCTGTTTTCTCATGTACAAGAAAAATGGACCGATTTTGGATCAAATTTTGATCACAATTTGATCTGAGTGTCATCAATTTTTTTTGTATGTGGAGAAAAAAAAAGATTTCCAACTTCTCCTTTCTGACAGTCCATGATGTCATCTGATTGTGGTCTGATTTTTTCACAAACCTATAGGCTTGCATTGCCAATTTTGATCCAACACTCAGATTAGGGATGAGTAAAATAAGTCCATTTATTTCACACTATAAAAGTACAGATATGCGGTATAGGCAACCACAGTAGATTTCAAGACAAATGATCCAATGCGTTTCGACAGACAAGTTTGTTAAGTCTTATTCATAAATGTGCGGACATAGTGACACACTCCAGAACATGCTAATGGTGAGCTGGCTTATTGTGTGTTGTTTACAACTCTCAGATCAAGATCGGAAATGTCTTCACAATATTCTGAGGTCCATAAAAACGATGGACATGTGAATGGCCCCATAGACTATCACAGTGTGAATGCTATCCATGGAAAATACGGATCACACTCGTACCAGAATATCAGATGTGTGAATGAGTCCTTAGAGAAAGCATTCCATTTTCCCTACAGAGCCATCACTGGAGACATAAGACATTACACAGTGTTGTTTCAAGTCAATTTCTCTATAATGGAAGAAAATAGAAGTTCTTCAGAAAAAGAAATGTTCTCTGCTATAGCTCATCACTAGTGCTTTGAGAATCCAATGAGCACTCTCTCACAGGTGGTGCCTTAAGGGCGCTTTACACGCTACAATATATCTTACAATGTGTCGGCGGGGTCACGTCGTACGTGACGCACATCCGGCATCGTAAGGTACATTGTAGCATGTAACAGCTACGTGCGATTGCGATTGAACGTTAAAACATTCATTGCATGCACCTCGTTCAATTCCTAAAAATTGAACGTCAGGTTGTTCATCGTACCTGGGGTAGCACACATCGCAGTGTGTGACACCCCGGGAATGATGAACAGATCTTACCTACGTCCTGCGGCTCCCGCCGGCAATGCGGAAGGAAGGAGGTGGGCGGGATGTTTACATCCCGCTCATCTCCGCTCCTCCGCTTCTATTGGCCGGCTACCGCGTGACGTCGATGTGACGCCGAACGTCGCTCCCACTCCAGGAAGTGGATGTTCACTGCCCACATCGAGGTCATATGGACGGGTAAGTACGTGTGATTGGGGGGTTATTCCTTTGTGTGACCCGTTCAATAAATTGAACGTGCCGCACATACGATGGGGGCTGGTACGATCGCATACGATATCGTATGCTGGATCATATGGTGTAAAGCAGGCTTTAGAATAACAAAAGGGGAAAGAGCCGGGTATCTTGCTGCACTATACACCATTCAAATGAGGGGATATAATTTAATCAATGTCTTTAATGAATATTGCCAATAACAGGTCAACATGATACCCGATTCTTTCCCCTTTTGTTATTCTGCTGGATCACTTCGGGGCTGCGGCTGTTCCATTTTAAGCCAACACACAATCATAGGAGTTATGACTCTCACAACCCCTCTAGGTGAGTGTACCTACTTCCATTTTTTCTGTCTTTTATCAGTTAAGACCCTATTGTTCTACCTCTCCACAGCTTCCTTCAGGTGGTGCCTTAGTAATGGGTCAGCGACCCCTCCATATTTCCTTCAAACACTACTTGACACTCACGAATTGTTTCTCTTTATAACTTCTTTATTCAACGCGTTTCGGCTTCACAGTATAACAGTCTTCATCGGATATCTGATGAAGACTGGTAGCACCATGAGAATGGACCTTCATTATTCATTGCTCTAATAGGGTATATAGAAATGGCTTTTCTAAACTTAAAAAAAAAATATTTAACCAGAATTTTGATTAGGTAGTATGTTGATTTTTTTTTCAGGTGACCTCGATCAGAATGATTTGGTGCAGATTTTCTGTTACTTTCTGTAAGATTACATAAAAACAGGGTGTTGTGTATCTTAAGAAGTGCAGGGTGCGATACAAAACCAGTCACCTGTTTATAGAAAGTTTCTGTGCTAACAGCTGCCAGTCCTTTCCTTTGGAGTTAGGCGTGTCGAACGTTGCACATATCCGCTGCCTGATGGAGTGTGGGATCTTGAAGGCTTTCGGACCAGTGTGTGCCAGGAAATTGCTGTCCTCTGGTGCAAAGAAAGCTATGGTTTCACGCTCGTTCTGCATGGAAATATACAAGAGATGCTAATTAGAGCAGCCAATTAGGAATTAATGATACTATAATGCTTATGTAGAACAAGCCAGCGTAAAAGACATTCAACACCTGTGAAAAGATGTCAACACCTGTGGAAATAAATTAAAGAATTATGTATGCACTTGTTTTAATTGTTAAGAATATTAATATGCAGAATAATATAAATCTGACAAATATGATCAGTAAACAGGATATGAAGTATTCAAATACAGCAAAAGAGAATTACGCCGATATATGAAACCACAAGAGATTGGATTCGACAAGCTAAATTGTACAATGAATTCAATGAGAGAGGTTTATTAGGGCAGCAATAAACCATCCCAATTAATCAATCAGATTCTAGCTCTATTTTTTTCCCCCCAATTTTTTTTTCAAACACACAGTGGGTGGTGACTTGTTGGCTGAAAAATTGTATGCCAATAAATTTGAGGAAAGTAAAGCTGATTCAATTAGAATAATTATAAGTTTGATCAAAACTGTATGATTAGACCTTATCTATTGGTACAGTAATTAGGGATGAGAAAGTTTGGATTCCATACCAGACACCAGGTGTCCGGGTTCCAAACCCCAACACATACTTTTACCTGTATGTCCAGTTCATGTTCGGTTTGTTATCTGAATAAATCTTGTTGAAAGCTTGCAGAGCAGATAATCAGCAAGCTTTTCTGGTGTGAGCACTTCCATCCCCATCATAGCCATGTCAAGTAATGGCATGACTGTGATTGCCCAGGGAAATCATTGGAAAAAAAAAGGAAGTAAAATTGATAAAGCAGGATATACTTACAAGTGTTTGCTATACAGCTGTAACACTGCTTCCCATCCCAAAATTGATACCCAACCGAGATAAAGCCAACAGCTAGGGGCTAGTATTCTCAGCCTGGGGAGGCCAATGGTTATTGGGCCCTCCCGAACCTAAAAATAGCAGCCCACAGCCACCCAGAATTGTCGCATCAATTTGATGTGAGAATTCCAGTACTTTACCAGTCTCATCCCAATTGCCCTGGTGTGGTGGCAATCAGGGTAATATAAGGGGTTAATGACAGCTGTGATTTGTCAGCTGTCATCAAGCCCTGGATTAGTAATGTGTATGGGTCTATGAGACCCACCCATTCCATTACTAATCCTGTAAGTAAAAAGAAAAAAACATAAAACAAGGAAAAATTCTTTATTTAAAAACAAAACAAAAATACACCCTCTTTTAGCAATTTATTGACCCCCAAAACATCCATGCAGTTCCAAAGTAATCTACACAAGGTTCCACGGTGATACCTGCTCTGTGCATGTGCAGCTTTGAGCAATGACGTAACTGAGTTCACCTAAGGTCACAGCTGGAGGTTCACATGGTACCACAGATGTGGCCTCAGGTGAACTGACCTGAGGGGAACTCATTAAACTAAGTGATTTCACCTTAAGTGAAGTCATTGAACTCAATGCCAGATTACCAGATTAGGCAATGTGTGCACATTGGGTATTTGGTTGTAGACACTCCTGCACCAAATCTGCAGCTCCTCGCAAAAAAAAGCATCAACATCGCACTAAAACTGCATTGCATTTAGATGCAATTTTTTGTCAGAACATGCAGATTTGGTGAAGGAATTTGGAGTATGCATCTCTTGGCAAAAAAATACAGTTTTCTGCCAGAAGATGCAGGTCTCATTTAACTCAATGAGTTCACTGAGTTCAGTGAGTTCACCTGAAGTGAGCTTACCTGTGGTCACAGGTGGGGGACGGTGGGAATGTACAGCTGTGACTGCAAGTAAACTCAGGGATGTCACCACGCACTGCTTCGGCTCAGTCAATGTCTGCCTTTAGGCATTCATGTTCTATAATGTTCCCACACACTATGACTTCAGTATATAGCAGAGCCAGCATTGTTGTGAGACTTCCTATGAATTACGTCAGCTCTGCAAGGGTGTTTTGGGGGTTATTAAAGGGGTGAAAAAAGGTGTGTGTATTTTATTTCAAATAAAGGATTTTTTTTCAGTGTTTGTGATTTATTCACTTACAGGATTAGTAATGGAGGGGTCTCATAGACCCCTTCCCATTTCTTATCCAGGGCTTGATGGCAGCTGACAAATCATAGCTGTAATTAACCCCTTATATTATACAAATTGCCACCGCACTAGGGCAATCGGGATGAGCTAAGTAGGGCGCGAGAATTGTCACATCTAATGGATACAATAAATCTGAGCAACTGCGTGCTCGCATTTTTGGGCTGGGGTGCCAATAGCCATGGCTCCTCCCATTATGATAATACCAGATTCATCTGTCTGCTTTACCGTGGCTGCATATCAAAGATGGGGGCAACCTTACGTTTTTTCCCCCCTCTATTTTGATATCTAGTCATGGTAAAGCTCAGAACTGGGGGCTGCAACCTGCAGCTGTTATTTTACCAGCGCTATCAAAATAGGGAGGTAGCCTACGTCATTTTTTAAAATTATTTCTGTCGTTCTTTTTACATTACTCTGCAGCAAACTGCAACCAGTCACAGATGCGGATTTAGAGTGGGATGCATGTATAGCAGTCTACAACCAATAACAGACACTGGCACAGAGAGTGGGTGCAGGAAGCAGTGAATATTGATATACCTTAATCAGCGGACCCATAACACAGCCTGACTGCAGTATGATTCTCCAGAAAACACGATATTTATAACTATCCTGTTCTTACCATTTAACTTTAATTTGCAGCCCCCTACCGCTTACTATGACCATTTTACAGCTCAAAACTTCTTGTCCCCATTGACTTGTATGGGGTTCATCGTTTGGTGTGAAGTTCGGATGTCAAACTGGAATTTTCATATAGTTTATGTTAATTAGGCAAACCCGATTATCCACGGTTTCGCTCATCACTAACAGTAATTTAATTTTGTTCATGTGAGTGGCACAAAGCTGTGTACAAAAAGTTGCACCCCATTTGTCAGGCCATGCGTGTTTCACCTTCTCCTTGCATCTTCTAACCTATTCCCATACACCCCCCTTTGAGAAAATCCTTCCAAAATTCACTGCTTTCCTTGAGGATTTGAAAAGATTCTGTGAGTGTCTGGGACATTTGACAATTTTTCTAGGATTCTCAAAGATCTCCCATTTTCTACTGACATGTATAATTTTACAGTTAAGGTATCTTAATGTAATTCTGTGTATAATTCTGTTTATCCTAGAGTTTTCCTTTTAATGGCCACTATGTGAATGTGCACTTAAATTAAACTTTTATCAATAGGTGTGCTGTCAGCCCATTCTTTTGGTTTTGTTCATTTTTTTGTACGGTGTATAATTAGGGATGTGGCCCCCCATTTTTGACATGTGCACTTGTCTAAATGTTTTTCACGGTCAGGTGTTTAAACATTCAGGCCTGGCTTCTGTTTTGCCCTATCTATTTTGAGATCTGCCAGCATGTAATGAGGAGAATAACTAGAGATAGGACGATCTTGATTAGGTACACCTTGTCGCAGTGGGATGACTTTGTCATGATGTGGACTAGGGGAGAGTCTGGCGTAAGCCAAAAACATACAATGGCAAAGGTAACACCATAACAAACAAGGGCTACACCAGGGACACTTAACAATGGAGGACAAGTGAGAGGGAAGATAGACACTTCCTCAACATACCTGCCACTGTACTCTGCACTCCTAGCCAGTTCCTATACAAGTTCCTCACCTGTCACCAAGCAGGAATCTGAAGCCCTAATCAACCCTACAATAGTCTCTGGCTAGGGAGTGGGCAGGTGAAGAACGCTAGCCCCACCGCAGCATTAGAACAACGCACCGGGGAAGGAAGACAGAGCGGGGGGAACACTCTGCACCAGACTGCTGCAATCTGCAGAAAAACTGCAGCTCCTTCCACCTCCAGGACCAGCATCCAAATGGCAAAGAGAATAACTGGCACCCTCTGCTGGTAGCAGAAGGTATATAAAGGGACTGGGAGTGGTCCCAAACTGGAAATATCTAAGCTGGCAATTAGCCTGCTTCCTGTTAAGGAATACTGACATTAACCCTACAACTACCAAAGGAAAGAAAACACATTTAATGTTGAGAGTCAAGAACGGAAATGACTCTTGAGAACTGAATCTGTCACTAGTCTCAAAATGTAAAGAGGCAGCTGTGACAGGCGTATACTCTTTTTTTGATCAGAAGAGTGTCAACTAGATACCCTAATATTGTTTCATGTACTATCTTCTTATATATGTACTGCAGTGTATTTGCTCATTTTTTTTTAACCAGTGATATTTTCTCTTAATGTAATTCTGTAAAACAAAAGACACCACCACATAGTAACTAAATGGAAAACTTGCTTTACGTGCACGTATTTTCCAGCAGTCTTGATTTTTCTGAGAAAATCCTATGTCGAAGGAAGGGAAAATGATGCTTTTTTTTGTTTTTTTGGCTAATGCAAAGTGTCTATTTTATGTGCATTTTTAGCCCAGGGTTCAAGTATTTTGTGCTTTAAAATTTTATTAGATATATTCAGCAAAAACGCACCAATGCAAAAGAATTAAATGTAGCAGAAAAATCCTCTACGTTTTGTAGTGTTCACATGTCCTGGCATTTTCTGCTTGGTAAAGACACTGATGTATTATTTGGCTTCCTATAAAACTGGCCATGTAGGATAATGACTTTGCCAGGCACACAAAGGCGATAACGTAATTTACAAGATATATTCCCTTGAATAGAGTGGAGCGCTATAAGTAACAGATATAACATCCAGGACTGATCCCATTTACATGTGCTTGAGGTTTATGATATGAATGCCGTGTCCCATGACTGGCTACAGCTTCATTTTTAGTGATGTAATGATTCGCCGGTTGAGCTGTGTGCGCCCAGGACTGATGCGGTGAAGGTGCATAACATGCCATATCAGTTTAAATAGAATCTGCAGGGGAATGGTAGGTTTTGTAATCTGCACATCTAAGATAAAACATTTCAATACCCTAGGGGACTGTAAAGCAAGCAAGCTGTTCTCTTTGGCAGAAGAATGCAGCCGTCTCTATCCTGTTTCCCCATCACCTCCTGAGACAAGGAACCAGGCATACAGCATTAACAAATCTGTTTGAAATGAAGGACTGAATTCTTACATCCAGGATTTCACTTAGAAAAATAAATCTTGCTATGATTCAGATACAGTTTATTTCTGTCAGTGGTTTTGCAAGAACAGGACATGAGGGTGCAATTGCAGAGTATGCCTTTAGGTGGAGAAACACAAAACTCCCTTTTGCAGCATAAGCCCTTCTAACTTAACTTCATCTTAAAGTAGTAACGTCTCTCTAGGAAAAAATAAATAAATATATATATATATATATATATATATATACTAGCTGCAGTACCCGGGCGTTGCCCGGGATCGTAACTGTCTCTTTGTCTCTCTTCCAGTCTGTCTGTCTGTGTCTGTCTGTCTGTCTCTTTTTGTCTGTGTGCCTGTCTCTGTGTGTGTCTGTGTGTGTGGCTCTGTTTGTCTCTTTCACTGTCTGTCTCTGTGTGTCTGTCTCTCTGTCTGTCTCTTTCCCAGTCTGTCTGTGTGTCTGTCTCTATCCATGTCTGTCTGTCTGTCTGTCTGTGTCTATCTCTCTGTCTGTCTCTGTATCAGTCTCTCTGTCGGTCTCTCTATCCCTATGTCTGTCTGTCTCTATCTCTGTGTTTGTCTGTGTCTGTCTGTCTCTTTCCCCATCTGTTTCATTCCAGGTCTGTTTTGTTCCCTGTCTGTCTCGTTCCCCGTCAGTCTCGTTCCCCGTCAGTCTCGTTCCCCGTCAGTCTCGTTCCCCGTCAGTCTCGTTCCCCGTCAGTCTCGTTCCCCATCTGTCTCGTTCCCCGTCTGTCTCGTTCTCTCTCTGTCTCTTCCCTGTCTGTCTCTTTCCCCGTCTGTCTCTTTCCCCTCTGCCTCTTTCCCCTCTGCCTCTTTCCCCATCTGCCTCTTTCCCCGTCTATCTCTTTTCTCATCTGTCTCTTTCCCTGTCTGTCAGTTTCTGTCTGTCTCTTTCCCTGTCTGCCTCTTACTCTGTCTGTGCTTATGTCTGTCTGTCTCTTTCTGTCTCTCTACCGATGTCCACCGACATCTTATTACCTCACACATAAGCTTCTTATACTAACAATTTATTTTGTTCCTATAACAACCAATCGCAGCTCTTATTAATAAGCTGTAGCTCCTATCTCCATTGACTTTAATGGAGGCAAGTTTTTAGGAGAGTAACTGTAAAGTTTGGGGTTAAATTTTCCTGTCAAAACATAGTCTATGATGTTCCCTGAGTCACATGGGGTGTCGGTGCAAAATTTCATGTTTGTAAATACGATGGTGCAAATTCCTTTAGCAGACACACATACATACATACATACACACATACATACACACATACATACATACATATACATACACTCAGCTTTATATATTATAGAAATATATATATACAGTCAGGGCCAGAAATATTTGGACAGTGACACAAGTTTTGTTATTTTAGCTGTTTACAAAAACATGTTCAGAAATACAATTATATATATAATATGGGCTGAAAGTGCACACTCCCAGCTGCAATATGAGAGTTTTCACATCCAAATCGGAGAAAGGGTTTAGGAATCATAGCTCTGTAATGCATAGCCTCCTCTTTTTCAAGGGACCAAAAGTAATTGGACAAAAGACTCTAAGGGCTGCAATTAACTCTGAAGGCATCTCCCTCGTTAACCTGTAATCAATGTAGTTAAAAGGTCTGGGGTTGATTACAGGTGTGTGGTTTTGCATTTGGAAGCTGTTGCTGTGACCAGACAACATGCGGTCTAAGGAACTCTCAAATGAGGTGAAGCAGAACATCCTGAGGCTGAAAAAAAAGAAAAAAACCATCAGAGAGATAGCAGACATGCTTGGAGTAGCAAAATCAACAGTCAGGTACATTCTGAGAAAAAAGGAATTGACTAGTGAGCTTGGGAACTCAAAAAGGCCTGGGCGTCCACGGATGACAACAGTGGTGGATGATCGCCGCATACTTTCTTTGGTGAAGAAGAACCTGTTCACAACATCAACTGAAGTCCAGAACACTCTCAGTGAAGTAGGTGTATCTGTCTCTAAGTCAACAGTAAAGAGAAGACTCCATGAAAGTAAATACAAAGGGTTCACATCTAGATGCAAACCATTCATCAATTCCAAAAATAGACAGGCCAGAGTTAAATTTGCTGAAAAACACCTCATGAAGCCAGCTCAGTTCTGGAAAAGTATTCTATGGACAGATGAGACAAAGATCAACCTGTACCAGAATGATGGGAAGAAAAAAGTTTGGAGAAGAAAGGGAATGGCACATGATCCAAGGCACACCACATCCTCTGTAAAACATGGTGGAGGCAACGTGATGGCATGGGCATGCATGGCTTTCAATGGCACTGGGTCACTTGTGTTTATTGATGACATAACAGCAGACAAGAGTAGCCGGATGAATTCTGAAGTGTACCGGGATATACTTTCAGCCCAGATTCAGCCAAATGCCGCAAAGTTGATCGAACGGCGCTTCATAGTACAGATGGACAATGACCCCAAGCATACAGCCAAAGCTACCCAGGAGTTCATGAGTGCAAAAAAGTGGAACATTCTGTAATGGCCAAGTCAATCACCAGATCTTAACCCAATTGAGCATGCATTTCACTTGCTCAAATCCAGACTTAAGACGGAAAGACCCACAAACAAGCAAGACCTGAAGGCTGCGGCTGTAAAGGCCTGGCAAAGCATTAAGAAGGAGGAAACCCAGTGTTTGGTGATGTCCATGGGTTCCAGACTTAAGGCAGTGATTGCCTCCAAAGGATTCGCAACAAAATATTGAAAATAAAAATATTTTGTTTGGGTTTGGTTTATTTGTCCAATTACTTTTGACCTCCTAAAATGTGGAGTGTTTGTAAAGAAATGTGTACAATTCCTACAATTTCTATCAGATATTTTTGTTCAAACCTTCAAATTAAACGTTACAATCTGCACTTGAATTCTGTTGTAGAGGTTTCATTTCAAATCCAATGTGGTGTCATGCAGAGCCCAACTCGCAAAAATTGTGTCACTGTCCAAATATTTCCGGACCTAACTGTATATATATATATATATATATATATATATATATATATATATATATATATACAGCATAGGAAAATATAACATTGGCAAATGTAAAAATTCTGCACGTAATGCAATAGCTGAAGGCTACTATGTTGGACATACAGTATAAAATGTTAACTACAGAAACTGTATATTCTAGGTGCATCTAGGATTCTGATGTTAGTTAATGTCAGTATCTTATCAGTTCTTACTCTAATGGCTGGGGTGACACAGTGACTTTGGGTGCGGAACAGGTTGCACGGAGTTGTGTGCTCTTATGTTCTGCGTTGCACTCCACTACGATTAGAGCTATCCCGACCGGTCAATTTCTCCGGATGAGGCGTATCTGCTCATCAGACGCCAAATTCGAAATACAGGCTGATGACCTTACAACACGTTTTGAGGAGAGGGGATATAGCCGTCGGTGCATCAAAAAGGGTTATCTTAGGGCAAAACATACCCCTAGAATTTCACTGGTCAGCCAACCATCTAAACGTCCTTCTGCTGATCCAAATCCTCGTTTTATCTCAACTTATAATTCAGAGTGGCAAAGGATGCGGGATATTTTGGCCCAACATTGGTCCGTTCTCCGAACGGATCCGATCCTCTCTCGGTCTCTCTCCCCTGCCCCTTTAGTCACAGCTCGTAGGGCCCGTAATCTGAGTGATTGCCTGGTTCATAGCCACTACATTGCAAAAAGCCCTAACCCTTTTGGTTCCAGGGGTCCCACTTTGGGATGCATACCCTGCGGGCACTGTCTTGCCTGCGCCAATATCGTCCGCTCATGCTCCTTCGCTAGTTCTGACTCCCAACGTTCTTATTTGATTAGACACCGGATTTCTTGCAGCACAACTAATGTTATCTATTATGCTACCTGTAATTGTCCTCTCATTTACGTTGGTCTTACATCTAGGGAGTTACGGATACGTGTGAGGGAGCATGTGCGGGACATTGGCGCGGCCAGGACAGTGAATGATTTTTCTTTGCTTAAAACCTTACCTCGCCATTTCAAAAAATTCCACGATTGTGACCCGAGATCCCTGAAAATCCGGGGGATTGACGTAGTCCATAGTGGTATTAGGGGTGGTAACATCAAAAAGATACTTTCCCAAAGGGAAACAAAATGGATTGTGGCTTTGGACTCGGTCGCTCCAAAGGGTCTTAATGAAACCTTGAGTTTTGCTTCAATTTTATAAAATGTGCTCTTTAGTGAATTCTGATTATAAGACCTTAGGCTTTTGTATATTTCTGACATTTTTTATTGTCGGTGTTATTATCTAGCAATAATGCCCTTGGTCTTTCTGTTCAACAACAGTTGCCTGGTGTTTATGGTTTTTAATCTTTTGTTTTTAATTACCCTTTTTTTTATTCTTCTTTGTTTCTAGTTTCTCACTTTTGTTTTGCCACATGTCCTCTTATGACTCCTACTGAATTTGTTTGGACCCGATAATCCTGAAATCTACCAAAAACTACGGACGTCACTATATCAACATGTCATCCTTGGGATTGTCTTCATTATGACCATTACTATTTACTATTTCGGCAATATTATGCATTGTATTTTTAGCTTGATGATTGTTTTTGCCCACTCTTTGAACTTAGCTTATAACTATCTTAATGGTATATGCTCCTTTTATGTATAATGTATCTTATATCATCATTCTGTTTCATTCTGAATATCCCTAGATACTTGCATATTGTCCCCTGTTTGTTTATGTCCTCTTTTTGTCCATTCACCGTTTTCGGAGTCTTGTGCGCCTGCGCGCGACGGCCCTGCGCCTCCCGGCCGCTCTCCGGAGTCTTTATGGGGTCCGCGCGTGCGCGGGGGTCTGGGCAATCATTGCCCGGACTCCCGCGCATGCGCCTGACTCCTTGACTGCCGGGGCTGCGAAACGGGGGGCGTTTCTTTGGCCGTCCCGCGCATGCGCCCTCCTGACTCCGGAACTCTGAATCCTATTCGCGGTACAATTACCGCGGTAGTATTTAGGAGTTGCACAGACCGGACATGTGCACCTTTCTTCACTCTCCCCCATGATGAAGCGGCAAGCGACTTTTTCTTAAAGCCGCGAAACGTACGTCGGGCCTCCTTGCACCACCGGACTCAGGTATAATGTATTCCGCAGCCATTACGCCTTTGGGGATCATTTGATCATTTAATTATTCTGATCCAACTTCAGGAATTCGCCTGTATGGATTCTTAGCCCCCCTTACATTCTCCACGGGACTAATTGATTGGGCTTCAGGAATCCTGCCTATACCTCCTCTTTTAGGCTAAATACCCTGCTTCTCTGCTGCAGTGTGTTTTTGGATATTAGTGTATCACGGCATAACCCCCCTCATTTTACCCTTTTGAAAGTCTTATACGATTTGTAACACTTTTTGATGGGGTTGCACGAGTTATACATGTATATTCCCTTAAATTGATTATACAACACTACTGCAGCTACTTTCACTATACAGGCTCCTTTTTCCTGCTCCTTTCCACACACTAATCCCTTCTGCTTACTGGCCAGTGATTAGGGTCCTTTACCTCTGCTGGGGATTCTCTCGGTTCACAATTGGTACATCCATTACTATATAGGCCTGTGACTGGTACCGTTTTCTGGTGAATTTTCTTTTCCTCATTGTCTGCATCTGGCCAATGCAGACTCGGGGTTAAGTATTTTCCCTCCTACGGTTATCATGCCCACGTCTCTTTATTGAGATTCGATGGTCTTTTTAAAATTTCCCCCTTGTTTACATGCTGGTGATTTGAGATATACATCCCTATCAGAGATAAGGTACTCTTTATCCATCTTGATGCTTATGTGCCAGTGATTTTGGCTATATGGTTTGTGAATACTACTGTTTACCTCTATTTGCCAGTTATTTTGGCTACACTGTATGTGAAATACTATTATTCACCCATCTTGATGCTTATTTGCCAGTGATTTTGGCTATACTGTTATTGAATACTACTATTTATCCATCTTGATGCTTAGTTGCCAGTGATTTGGCTATACTGTGTGTGAATACTACTATTTTCCTGTTGTCCGCACCAGACCATTGTTCTGTTCTTTACCATCTGCCTCTCCCCTCCTCCCTAAAATTTGTATATTATCATTGTGATTTTTTGCACTTGCACTTTAAAATCCTATTTAATAAAATTTATGAACTTTTCTCAGCAATTTTGCTCGTGTTCTCCTTTTTTTTTTTAAATGCTCCTTGAGCTGCTGTGAACCTGGGGTGGCTCCTCCACCTGGTTCTCATTTTTTCTATGCCTTTTGTGGAATATATGATTGTTCTATATATATATATATATATATATATATATATATATATATATATATATATATATATATATATATATAGATAGATAGATAGATATATAATATGCATAGGAAAATATAACATTGGCAAATGTAAAAATTCTGCACGTAATGCAATAGCTGAAGGCTACTATGTTGGACATACAGTATAAAATGTTAACTACAGAAACTGTATATTCTAGGTGCATCTAGGATTCTGATGTTAGTTAATGTCAGTATCTTATCAGTTCTTACTCTAATGGCTGGGGTGACACAGTGACTTTGGGTGCGGAACAGGTTGCACGGAGTTGTGTGCTCTTATGTTCTGCGTTGCACTCCACGTGGGTGAGGGAAGGGGGTTTTGAGTAATCAGTAGGGTTATCTGTTCTCGGACACAAATACATCTGCAATTATTTAAGGAAATCTGTCACCAGTTTGACCCTTTTAAATTGTTAATATGGGCATAGAGGTTATAGGATGCTGAAAAAATCCAAACCTGTCTGTCTCATATCAGATGCTTTGTTGTTGAAATATCATCTTTTATCACTTTATGTAAATTACATCTTCCAGGCTATGGGGCGGATCCTGCCTGGAATATAACTCTGCCTCCAGTGCTTATTTTAAATAACAGGGGTGTTACCAGTGTGATGTGTGATGGCCGCTCTCACTGCAGAGCTGTGTGTGATTATAAGGCTGCTTTCACACATCCGGTTTTTGCAGTGCGGCTCAATCCGGCTCAAAAACCTATGCAACGGATGCGGCGAAAAAACGGATTCGTTGCATAAGTTTTTCCATGCGGCCCGTCCGTTTTTTGATGGTTGCGGCTTGATACTGAGCATGCGCAGTGCAAAAAAAACGCATCCGGCGGCCGGATGCGGTTTTTGCCGCAGGATTCCGCATCTGGCGTCCATAGGCTTGCATTGTAAATCGTGCCGCATTGCGCCGGATCTGGCGCGATGCGTTTTTTTCGCCGCACAAAAAAAGGGCCAGGCAACGTTCCATCCGGCTGCCGCATGGGCTAAATATGCCGCATCCGGCAAAAACCGGACGCAACGCAAGGCCATGCAGCACAATACAGCGCTAATGCAAGTCTATGGGGAAAAAACGCAACCGGCGGCAAAAAAATGGTTGCGTTTTTTCTGAAAAGCGCCGTATTGTGCCGCTCAGCAAAAAATGGATGTGTGAAAGCAGCCTAAGTGATACATCTGCAGGTGCCTCTCCGCTTCAGCTCCCAGCTCACAGGCAGACATTGTTGCAATGATAAAAGGCTGGAGGGTAAAAAAGCGCAATGGGGTCTTACCCAGTAAATTGTTGCAATGAAGCAGAGTTCAGGAAGCTGCAAAAAATGTGTTTGAAAGAAGACAAATTTCATTTCATTTCTCCTGTTCTGCGTCAGTTACCTGTCCCACACTGGTAACGCCCCTTTGATTTAAAATAAGCTCTGGATGCGGAGTGATCTTTCAGCCAGCATCCGCCCCATAGCCTGGAAGAGCTCATTTACTGAAAATGATAAAGATCATATTCAACAACAAGGCTTCTTATATGAGACATAAAGGTATGTATTTCTTCAGCACTCCATAATGTGTATGTCCATATTAACAGTTTAGAAAAGGTCAAAGTAGTGACAGATTCCCTTTAAGCTATTAAAATGTGAAAAGACATTTCAAAGGTGTAATTATTCTTTAAATAGCATATACGGTAGCACCCTGTGTATTTCTTGTTGCTAGTTACTGCTAATTTGGAGCTATTATATACTGAATTGGAATAAATATTTAGCTTCTATTCTACAATTCCCTAATTTTTATTGTCAAGTCAACATGACCGCATACTTCATTAAAGTAAAAAAATACCATTGACTTCTATGGGGCACATAGAGTTCCTTACTAATGTTATGAAGGAGTTGTCTAAATGTTGTCTTGTCCTGTGCTCGCATTTAGGGTTATCATTGGGGCCCCCCATCATTTACAGCAGAAACTATATTGATAAAGCAGTTCTGCATTATTGGTGTAATTTCCAATGTCAAGAGGGCAGAAGGACCTTTGGTGGCATCCTGATCATGTGACCAAAATGTCACCACAGCCTGTGTATTATTGAGGAGTTTAGTAGAACCGAAGAAGAGGAGACTTGTAAGTCCTTTGTAGTGTGGGTGTTTGTCAATCATGCATTGTGTGCGTGTCTGTGTGTGTCATGCATTGTGTGTGTATCATGCAATGAGTCTGTGTGTGTCATGCATTCTGTATGTATCATGCAATGAGTATGTGTGTGTCATGCATTGTGTATGTATCATGCAATGAGTATGTGTGTGTCATGCATTCTGTATGTATCATGCAATGAGTATGTGTGTGTCATGCATTGGGTATGTGTGTGTATCATGCATTGGGTATGTGTGTGTCATGAATTGTGTATGTATCATGCAATGAGTATGTGTGTGTCATGCATTGGGTATGTGTGTGTATCATGCATTGGGTATGTGTGTGTATCATGCATTGGGTATGTGTGTGTCATGCATTCTGTATGTATCATGCAATGAGTATGTATGTGTCATGCATTCTGTATGTATCATGCAATGAGTATGTGTGTATCATGCATTGGGTATGTGTGTGTATCATGCATTGGGTATGTGTGTGTATCATGCATTGGGTATGTGTGTGTATCATGCATTGGGTATGTGTGTGTCATGCATTGGGTGTGTGTCATGCATTGGGTGTGTATCATGCATTGGGTATGTGGGTGTCATGCATTGGGTGTGTATCATGCATTGGGTGTGTGTCATGCATTGGGTATGTGTGTGTATCATGCATTGGGTATGTGTGTGTATCATGCATTGGGTATGTGTGTGTCATGCATTCTGTATGTATCATGCAATGAGTATGTATGTGTCATGCATTCTGTATGTATCATGCAATGAGTATGTGTATATCACGCATTGGGTATGTGTGTGTATCATGCATTGGGTATGTGTGTGTATCATGCATTGGGTATGGTTGTGTCATGCATTGGGTGTGTGTCATGCATTGGGTGTGTATCATGCATTGGGTATGTGTGTGATGCATTGGGTATGTGTGTGTGTCATGCATTGGGTATGTGTGTGTCATGCATTGGGTGTGTATCATGCATTGGGTGTGTGTCATGCATTGGGTATGTGTGTGTATCATGCATTGGGTATGTGTGTGTATCATGCATTGGGTATGTGTGTGTCATGCATTGGGTGTGTGTCATGCATTGGGTATGTGTATCATGCATTGGGTATGTGTGTGTATCATGCATTGGGTATGTGTGTGTATCATGCATTGGGTATGTGTGTGTCATGCATTGGGTGTGTATCATGCATTGGGTATGTGTGTGTCATGCATTGGGTGTGTATCATGCATTGGGTATGGGTGTGTATCATGCATTGGGTATGTGTGTGTCATGCATTGGGTGTGTGTCATGCATTGGGTATGTGTATCATGCATTGGGTATGTGTGTGTATCATGCATTGGGTATGTGTGTGTATCATGCATTGGGTATGTGTGTGTCATGCATTGGGTGTGTATCATGCATTGGGTATGTGTGTGTCATGCATTGGGTGTGTATCATGCATTGGGTATGTGTGTGTCATGCATTGGGTGTGTATCATGCATTGGGTATGTGTGTGTCATGCATCGGGTGTGTGTCATGCATTGGGTATGTGTATCATGCATTGGGTATTTGTGTGTATCATGCATTGGGTATGTGTGTGTATCATGCATTGGGTATGTGTGTGTCATGCATTGGGTGTGTATCATGCATTGGGTATGTGTGTGTATCATGCATTGGGTATGTGTGTGTCATGCATTGGGTGTGTGTCATGCATTGGGTATGTGTATCATGCATTGGGTATGTGTGTGTATCATGCATTGGGTATGTGTGTGTATCATGCATTGAGTATGTGTGTGTCATGCATTGGGTGTGTATCATGCATTGGGTATGTGTGTGTCATGCATTGGGTGTGTATCATGCATTGGGTATGTGTGTGTCATGCATTGGGTGTGTATCATGCATTGGGTATGTGTGTGTCATGCATCGGGTGTGTGTCATGCATTGGGTATGTGTATCATGCATTGGGAATGTGTGTGTATCATGCATTGGGTATGTGTGTCATGTATTGTGTGTGTTTCATGCATTGTGTGTTTGTAGGATCTACATTTATACATTTCAGCAGCACATACGAGAGTTCATAGTTGTAAACATGTCGGCAATTGCCCAACGAACGAGCAAAATGATGTTTCGTCATTGGGTGATTGGATTGTTTCCAGCAGCACAACGCCCGGTATAAACTGTAGAGGTGCTGTTGATAACATAATGCTGTATGAGGTTGATTGATCTATTAGTGATCGTTCAGTGCCCATCATTTATTCTCAGCCTGTGTAAAGAGGTCGGGAAACAAACACCAAAAAACTTCAGTATTATCACTCTTGTTTCTTTTATGACCTGAACTCAGTTCCTGTAAATTGAACCTAAACGTCTGTACGTGATGCTGCAATATGTTAGCATTTGGGGACCCACTTTAGCCTTTTGTTCAGGGCCACACTTTGTCTAAAACTGGCCCTGCCCACATTTAAAGAAGATTTGTCGACTCTATTGACTATTGACACTTCTGGCTTATTTACTACATATTTTGTCTTACTCAATATTGTGCTGTTCCTATTTTATTCATTATGAAATATTTATCAGCAAACTGACATCTAAATATTTTTATTCCCATTCCCAAAGGGATGTGTCCCTGCACAATTTCACTCAGTCCAATCAATGCTGAAAGATCAGAGTGTGAAGGGATACACCCCGTAAATGGCAGGGATGTAACAAATGTAGAAGTTGGGGTTGCAGTCACACCTGGGGCTTTACAGCATAGGGATGCCCAAAAGGTTCCTCTTTCCCGTATGAGAAGTCTATTTTTACTTAAGACTGTTCATATTGGGGCTCTGTTGGAGATTTTGAATTGGAGCTCATAAGCTTTATATGGAATATGTCAACAGGTTTTTGCTATGTAATCTGAAAACAGCATGCTGTAGGTGCTAAAACACAGAATTCAATGATGGATCTCTTATCAAGCTGCTGTAATGAGTGTGTCATGTGTGACAAATAGTCATGTGGCTTCTGGCCATAGAAGGTCACAGCTTCTGGCTTTGCATTCTTCCTGCTGTCAGTATTCATTAGTTTAAGTAACTTTCCTGCTGGATTTATCTCTATCCCTTTGGGACCCAGCAGGAGCTCACCTTCCACCCAGCTGTTGATTATCAGTATGCCCTTGGTCTTTAAATAGCCCTTCCTTCCTTTGAGTTGTGCTGGTGATATTTTCAGTTCCCTCAAGGTTCCAGGGTTGCAAGCAGTTGGTTTTTACTCCTCTGTGGTATCATTGCTGAAAGGTCTGCTGAACTTCTACCTGAGTCATCCAATGATAAGTAGTTCATACTTTTGCCCCATATGTTCCCTTGTGTCTTTCTTTAGAATTTAGTGGGGTTGATGAAGAGCTCATCCCATTCCCTATTTAGGGACCAACCCTAGGGATACCTGGGGTCAGGTGTCCGGCTCGGCGCATAGGTGCAGAACCTATTTATGGTGGTGCGGGACCCTGGGGACCAGCAGTAGGTCAGGTCAGATGTAACCATCTTCCCTCTCCCTAGACATAGGGTTTACCTTTGCCTCCTTTTCACTGTACACTTGATACTTACACGTACCTAGCGTGACAGCTGCCTGCTGTTTACTGGCAATGATTGTTTTAGCACCAGAAACTTATCATTGCTCTTACTACATTGCCTCCTGCCTGGTAGTCCAACACACTCCTTTCTCTGATAAGAAGCTCACTGTCTATAGAAATTGTACATAGAGAGCTTAGTTTGGGCGGGGGCAGCTTTCTCAGCTCTGCTGCATTGCTAAATCTAAAAACACTGATTGTGTTGCAAATGCTTCACCCAGTAAACTAAATGATACATCGTTGGATTGATGAGTTGACATCCCTTCATTAAAGGAAGAAAATGCTTCCTGAAAAGGCAGAAATAAAATGTCTATGGTCTTTTTAAAGTTCTGTCCAGGTAACAAAGATTTACAGGATGACTATGCTGTCTATAGCTGAGACTCCCAAGAGATGAAAGAATATAAATATGAAGTAGGCAAATAGAAACTAATGTCACTTTATAAGCGGAGTTTCTACCGGGCAGGAATTGATAAATAGGAATGTATAGGGCTGATATGGGAGGGGAGTCCTGCTAACAAGAGGTAACGTTGTATCAGGAGCCACTGCAATGAATCACACCACGACAAAGCCCTATGTCATATATTACATTTATCTGTATTATTAATCCTCTGCTGAGCCTATTCATTCTGGGATATGAAATGGTCTCTAGGTAGCAGTCGCACTCCACTTGTACCAGTCTTCCGAGTTCTGGGATGAAACTGGCAGATGGGACTTTGCTCTAATGTGAAAGAAAATGACAGTTAATAATGCTGATATCTTGACTGGAGACAGCTCGCATCAATTTCAGGTCCCGGCTCCATCGCTCGCCTTCTATCTGGCTTGTGCTTTAAATGCCACTTTGATGAATATGAATTTTGGTGAAGTTAAAATTGCAGATTCACTTTCCCTTATGACTCTGAATGATACCTGCTATTTTTTTTTCCACCTGCTGATCTGTATTCTGCTAATGGAGGTGTAAATGCATTTAACCAGGCAGGAATGAAGATGTACACGTCCTGACCATACTATAATCTGTGGGTCTGTGGAATGTAAAGCAGTATGACGAATATTTTTTACCTTAATATGAGTTTCTTTTGTAATGTTGCTTTAATTGTATGGTCAATATTCAGTGGTAAAATTGACAAGTTACAGGGAACCTGTCACCAGTTTTTGGGGCCTATCAGCTGCGGCCACCATCACTAGACTCTTATACAGTGTGTCCACCCATATCCTGTCCACCGCCATTAACTTGAGAACGGCGGAAGCTATAGGCATAGAAGTGGTGTCTAAGTATAGTAAAGTAGCCATGCGCTATGCAATGAAACCACCTATTGCGCTACCTGGTGGAAAACAACGGAGTTAGCATTTTTATCTCGAAAACGGAATGAGATAGAGAAAAAAGTGAATTACAAAGTTGTAGGGCATCATCAATTCAATACAAATTGACACCTTGCATACAGAAATGCTATGATATAAAACCCATGACCCCCCCCAAAACATTGAATGCTGGTCACGCATATGGCGCTCATTTTAGTTTGGTGCTCACCGTCAGCTGCAATGCACATCTGGACTCTGGACAGCATACTGTATCTTGCCGCACGTTGTGCAATATGGTAGGTGACACGTTTGCACAAGCATCTGTAATATGTCGTCGTAGGTCCTGCAATGTTGGTGGAGGGGTCGCATACACCTGCTGTTTGATGTGACCTCACAGAAAGAAGTCCAATGGGGTCAGGTCAGGTGAGCGTGGAGGCCACTCCATGCAGCACCATACCCAATGACTTGTAGGAAGGTCTCCATGAGGTATCGCTTCACATCCGTGGCCTTGTGAGTTTCACACGTTCTAATCATAGCATTTCGGTATGCAAAGTGTCAATTTGTATTGAATTGATGATGCCCTACATTTTTGTAATTCACTTTTTTTCTCTATCTCGTTCCGTTTTCGAGATAAAAATGCTATCTCCATTGTTTTCCACCAGGTGGCACTATAGGTGGTTTCATTGCGTAACGCATGGCTACTTTACTATACCTAGACACAACTGCTATGCCTATAGCTGCTGAAGTTTTCAAGTTAATGGCGGTGGACAGGATATGGGTGGACACACTGTATACAGCATTCTAACATGCTGCACATAAGAGTCCACGCTGTTGTGTAGAATGTAAAATTCACTTTATAATACTTACCTAAACGGTCGCTGCGGTGGAGTTGGGTCATATGGGTGTCTTCGTTCTCCGGTGCCGGCGACTCCTCTTTCGGCCATCTTTGTCATCCATCTTCTGAAGCTGGGATGCATGACGCGTCCTACGTCATTCACACTCGGCGGCATTGAGGTCCTGTGCAGGCACACTTTGATCTGCTCTAATCAGGGCAGATCAGAGTATTGTAGTGCGCCTGTGCGGGATCGGCGAGTGTGTATGACATAGGACGCGTCATGCACCCAGGCTTCAGAAGGAGGACGAAGATGGACGAAAAAGGAGGCGCCGTCCCCGGTGAACAAAGACTGCCATATGGCCCAACTCCACTGCAGCGCCTGTTTAGGTAAGTATTATAAAGTGATTTTTATGTTTTCACAGCGGCCTGGGCTCTTATATACAGCATGTTAGAATGCTGTATATAAGAGCCCAGTGGTGGTGGCCGCAGCTTATAGGCCCCAAATCTGGTGACAGGTTCCCTTTAAGTAAATGCTCACTGGCAATGTCATAATGCCCCAGAACTGAGGTTTTAATGTTTTTATTATGTTGCAAATTCTAGACGTTTTGCAATGTTTGTAAGTGGTGTGCAGCAGACAGGTACATCAAGAGTTAATACTCCTCTCCTAGTTGCTAGGAAATGGCTTGGGTGGGTGGATTTTAGTGCATTAAAGTTACAGCAGTGAGTTATGCAAATCAGAGTTCCAGCAGAGTTTGGAGGGAAAGCAGCAGGACTACATGTGGGAGGATGTTCTTGTCCCAGTGTGCTGTATGCAAGAAGGTTCAAGATGGCAACTGACTAAGACCTGATGGAATTGTAGGAATACTTTTGTTCCCTAGAGCACACCCAGCATACAGAAATAGTGTGCTGCGAAAGCAGGGGAAGTACTGAGTCCTGAAGGAAGGCACCTATGTGGAAGGTGGAAAAACGGCACCTTGCACAATATGAAGGTTAGAGCAAGCACCATTATCCTGCACAATGATGCACCAACCAAATCCAACCAGAAGGAGGTACAAGAGGACATTTATGAAGTCTGGAAGTCAAAGATAACAGTGGAGTAAAAGTTGATAGAGCGGCTTATCCAAGAATGGCAAGAGAGCCCACAAATAGAAATGACTGCGAAAGAAATAGTCCAGGGAACCGTTCTCCGCTTTATCAAGACCCAGGGGTTACGGATTTATCCTAGAGTACTGTATTCACCAGGATGTTTTTGTGACCAGGCATTTAGTCAAGAGGGACTACCTTTCAAAGCACGTTCATATTCTCCAGCCAGGACAAGAGGTATGCTGTATGAAGATGTAGGAACATAGAGGCTGGTACGCTCTTGTAATGTCCAGTGTAAAGGAGATAGAAGACCACTGGGAAGATGCCACCGATACCAAACATTAAGGTCAGACATGTGGCCTATGTCGGACCACCACAAGGTACCAGTGTGGTGTCCTACCGCTATGGTCATCTGAGCATCAGCATAGACTAAATTCCAGACTCGCCTCAGCCACGTCTACTGGCTGGGAACTTCCACTTTTGAATCCTATGGCCTTACCATCATCTACCATCTAAGCCACCAACAGCCAGGTCTCCATGGCATACTATATGCCCACCCATTCCACCAAGGTACCAGTTGTTCCAGAGAGCCCTCTGCCTAATGAAAGAAAGGACCGTTTCACTAAGAGAGCCACCAAGTGTAGAAAAGAAACCACCTAAAGTTGTGCCATTTCACTTAATTATTATTATTATTATTATTATTATTATTATTATTAAGAGACTGATCACCTTCTCTATGTGGACATTTCTGCTAAGCAATTGGGCCCCTGGGTCCAGATAATTGTTTGTTCCTTTGGGTTGAAAAAGCCATGATGTATGTAAGGGAGTGTTACATATCCCTTTAAGGCTAAAGTAGGCCTACAATTTTTTTAACAGCTGGACAAGCTGAACTTTTTTGCTATTTTTATTTGCACCCTTTCTGCCTTTGCTGGATTCAGGGCACTTGAACAAGTTGGAGAGTTTTTCACTCTAAACCCATAGACTGAGCCGTATCTACTTTAAAATTTCCTGTTTTATAATAAGGACTTTGCTGCTGCCCCTGTTACAAGAAACAGATTGTGTTTCTCCCCCTACTTCCATGTTACAATGACTGCCCTTTTCATTGTTCTAGGATCCCTGTAGATCTACCTCAAGAGTTTAAGTCACTCATGGAGACTTCCTCTGGACATTTATTATTTCTATACATTTTATTCTCTACAGGTCTAAGAATGAGAAAGACTTTTGCATTACGTCTACATTGTGTGTTTTATTAAGTATGCCTAAAATAGAGATGAGCCACCCCCCTAGTGTTCGAGTTCGGTTCAGTTTGTCGAACGGCGGGTATGTTCGTCGAACGTTCAACGAACGTTCGTCGAACACTTTTGAACACCTTCGAACACCATTGAAAACAATGGCAGGCAAACACATACAAACACAAACGCGCACACACATATTATGCTTACCTTACCTTCTGTTCCATTGCCGGCCTCCTGGGACTTACAGTTCGCCGGTACAAGATGTGTATCGGGTAACCATTGTGACCTATGCCAGAACTTCCGCAGACAGAGCGCTGACATCAAAGGCATGAGCCGCTTGCCTCTGATTGGCCAGCACGCTGCTTTTGAGTAGTGTCTGACAGAGGACGTTCCTCCCTCGTCGTGATGGTTACCCAATACACATCCTGTAGTAGCAAACTATGTGTATCGGGTAACCATCGCGATGAGGGAGGAATTTCCTCTGTCAGACGCTACTCAAAGGCAGCGCGCTGGCCAATCAGAGGCAAGCAGCTCTTGCCTTTGACATCAGCGCTCTGGCAGCGGAAGTTTCGGCATCAATCGCGATGGTTACCCGATACACATCTTGTACCGGCGAACTGCAAGTCTCAGGAGGCCGGCGATAGAACGGGAGATAAGGTGAGCATAATATGTGTGTGTGCATGTGTGCTTGTGTATGTTTGTGTGTGTTTGTGCATGTTTCGAATGGCACAATAAGGGACCAGGATGGGACATTTGACAAGTTGTCGAAGGAATTGTCTGCATTGCAATGATTTCCTATGGGAAATCTTGCTTTGCTAAACGAGTAACTTTGTTAACAAGCACACTCCCAGAACGGATTGTTCTCGTTAACCAAGGTTCCACTGTATTAACATTGAATGACAGTATTAGTGTGAAAAGCCAGTTACGCTTTTGGTGATCGAACCGTTATCGAACATAATCTCGAACTGTCAAACTTGAAGCTAATTGTTCCCGTTTGTTGAACGACTCAAACATCGCCTAAAACAGGTCAAATTTGAGATTGGCAAACAGTTCGATTCGAACACCGCTCATCTCTAGCCTTAAATGCTTTTTTGTTTTTCAGGAAGAAGAACAGAAGACAGACCTGCATATGTATTTTATATGTGTATGTTCTCTTTACTGCTAAATGGCAATTTGCACAATATTGTATATTATCGCTTTTGATTTTCAACCTGTCATAGGCATGTTAACATTAAGGGAGAATATGCAATGTCCCAACACTGGATTTACATTAATGTTTTTATTATGTTGTGAGGTTTGTTCTGTTTTTGTAAGTGATGTGCAGCAGAAGGGTACATCAACAGTTAACACTCCTCACCTAGTTACTAGAATAGCTTGTGTGGGTGGAGTTTAGTGCACAGAAGTTACTGTAGTGAGTTTTGCAACTTCCAGCAGAGTGTGAAGGGAAAACAAACACAACAAGTTTCTTCTCCCTGCTCCAGCTGGCTGCATGCAGGACAGACTAATCTGAGGAAAGTGCAAGACAGCAATTGACTAGGACCTGTTGGAGTTGTAGGAATATCCTTTATTCCTAGAATACACCCAGCCTACAGAAATAGTCTGGAGCAAAAGCAGAAGTACTGAGTCCTGAAGGAAGGCACCTATTTGGAATGTGGGAAAACAGCACATTGCTCAATATGCAGGTTAGAGGAAACAACAATATAGATGGTGAATACAACTGTAGTAGGATGGAGTAAATCAATCCCACTGAGTCAACACTGGACATCAGGAAAAGCTCTGAATTGAGTTGCTGGACAACACGCCTCACACAAGTTTTCTGTATCTGCTGCTATTAGCCTGTATTATTGAACTTGCGCTGCATGTGATACCATCTGTCGCTGTACTGCCATTTGTTGCTGCTGTGAAATAAAGTTTCAACTGGTTTACTGTGATACCTGCCTGCTGACTCTTCTGTCTTCCTCCACCACACGGGGGGCCAAATAACCATGGGTCTCCTCAGCCTGAGAATACTAGCTCACAGCTGCCGGCTTTATCATGCCTCATTATCAAAATTGGGGGGGGGAACATTTTTTGGAATTATTTATTTTAAATAATTTTTAAAAAGCCGTATGCTGTGCCTCTTATTTTGATACACAGCGAGGATAAACGCTGGGGGCTGAAGCCTGAACCCGCATGCTATATTTATTTATTTTTACACCACGATAGGGACACACACATCACCTCTGATTGCAAGCAGTAAGACTCACTGTCACAGAGGGTAGAGGCACTGTCTGACTGCAACCAGTCAGAGATGCCAGGACTGCCGGTGGGTGGGGAATGTAGCGCATATGTATGAAGGATAATGAGTAGGCTTGGAAGTAGCGTTAGAGCCACACGGCATATTGGTAAGTACAATGCTCTTGCTCTAATCCCCCTATCTCTTCTACCACCATTTTAAAGCGCCAGATTCTGGTCCACATAGACTCACATGTGGACTGGCGTCTGGGCAGATATCCAGTATCATTTCCGGGCCGGAAACCTGTTTTGTTTTTTTTTTATAAACCCAGTTGGTTCACTAATCCCGGTATCAGCAGGTCTGCCCATCACTTCAAATAACATAAGAATCAGCAAATTATGGAGTTAATATATAAACTATAATGGTAGTGGTCTTTAGTAAGGTCTTCCAACAGAACACAATACATATAGTTAGTTTCCTTTTTATGGACAGCACAGTGGCTCAGTGGTTAGCACTGCAGTCTTGCAGCGCTAGGGTCCTGGGTTCAAATCCCACCAAGAACATCATCTGCAAGGAGTTTATATGTTCTCCCTGTGTTTGCTTGAGATTCTTCCAGGTTTTCCGGTTTCCTTCCACACTTCAAACATCTACAGATAGGGACTCTAGATTGTGAGCCCTGATGGGGACAGTGTTACCAATGTATGTAAAGCGCTGTTGAATTAATAGTGCTATATAAATTAATAATTATTTTTATTATTGTATAGTTTTATAGTAATTCAACTCATGAAACATGAACAATATAATGTAATAATATTTATTCATTTATATAGCGCTATTGATTCCACAGCACTTTACAGACATTAGCAACACTGTCCCCATTGGGGCTCACAATCTAGAGTCCCTATCTGTATGTTTTTGGAGTGCAGAAACCCACACAAACACAAGGAGAACATACAAACTCCTTGCAGATGCTGTCCTTGGTGGGATTTGAACCGAGGACCCCTGCGCTGCAAGACTGCAGTGCTAACCACTGAGCCACCGTGCCGCCGTGTACGTATATGTACATAATGGCCAAGGACATGCTTTCTTTCTTGAGTTGGAAAAGTGGTCATGTTTAGCTTGGTTACTAGAGTTAGTTGAAATTGAATTGCAGGCCCTAGTCAATTGGCCATGTCCATTATCTCAGTACCTCGTCTTACCTGACAGCATCCCCAGCTCCTCTTTTGATTTGCCGGTCTGGCGGCATGTCTGTGATTTTGTAGTATGACATCATGACAGGACGGCTAATCAAAAAAAGAACCGTGGTTGGTGTTAAACTAGCGGTGGTTCTCAGGACTCCCATCCAGAGGCTACAGATTACTGACGTGGTCAATGGATTGGATGCTGTGAAATGAATCTCACCAGCTCTATTGGTAACCTATATTTCAATGGGGGCCTTTAGCTGATATAGAAAAAATGTATGGCTGCCCCATTGCAGATTCAGTGTTTGGCTTCTTACGGGGTCTACAACATTAGTACATTTTATAACCACTAGTAATCCCTAAGAGGAAATCACTCAGATGCCATGATGTCACATAAAACAACTTTTATTAAACATTCAGTCATAAAACAAAATCATGACAATATTTGCTTAGACACAAGTAGGGCAATGAAAATACCAAGTGCGTCCCTCCTAACAGGGAGGGGTTGGCGCAGGCGCACCAGTACCACCGGTACAGGTTCAAAAGATTTTTTGTAAATATAGTGACATATCACCGACACCATACCACATTGATTTATCACCAATAGTATTCACTTATCATCATGGTATATATCAAAAAGGGATAAGTTTTTTTCTTTTTTCCTTTGGGGACAAAACACACACAATATTTAAACCATTTGATGTGCAGGAATGCCTGCACATCAAATGGTTTAAATATTGTGTGTGTTTTGTCCCCAAAGGAAAAAAGAAAAAAACTTATCCCTTTTTGACATATACCATGATGATAAGTGAATACTATTGGTGATAAATCAATGTGGTATGGTGTCGGTGATATGTCACTATATTTACAAAAAATCTTTTGAACCTGTACCGGTGGTACTGGTGCGCCTGCGCCAACCCCTCCCTGTTAGGAGGGACGCACTTGGTATTTTCATTGCCCTACTTGTGTCTAAGCAAATATTGTCATGATTTTGTTTTATGACTGAATGTTTAATAAAAGTTGTTTTATGTGACATCATGGCATCTGAGTGATTTCCTCTTAGGGATTACTAGTGGTTATATCTAAGTATGAGATGTTGTCTAAATGGTAGCAATATGTGGTTATTGTGGTTCATTAGTACATTTTAATAGAAATTGCGATGGAAAGAAAGGCATACAATTAAAATTAGCATGTGATTTTTTTAGTCATGTAAGAAATGATTGAGCCTGTAGTTATAGGATATCTACATGTACAATTAGCAATTTTCTTTTTCTTTTATTACTAGTGCATAGAGATGACTGAATTGATTGGATGTAAATTAAATTATTGTATTTTTTTTTTTAGAAATTTGCTAAATGCAATGACTTCAAACAAGTTTTCATTTGCTTCATGCAAATTGCCTAAAATGGCCATTGGCATTTTACACATTGAAGAAGACTGCTTCTGCCAGAGAAAGTTCAGATTGTCTCGGCACGACTGGGTGGGTTTATCCATAATACCATTTATCAATTACGTCCCATAATGCAGCATAGTGAAACATAATTAATTATCATAGCCTGTATAAAAGTAGAAGCAGAGAATGCAGCAGCCATTTAGTGGTGAATCTGGACATCGCGAGGATCTCAGAGCTCACATTTCAGTCATAGAAAGACATCAAACACTGAACAAACTATAAAGATAGTGAGTGACAGCACACCAGTAAAGAAGATCAGTGTGTCAGGAACAGGGTGACGATTACCAAAAGTGACCAGACAGTTATTCATAGCCACTTATGTTGAGGTCATTTTGAAAGTAATCAGATTTTTTTGCATTGCAGAGCCTGAAAGAGATTTGATTGAATCCTCGTAGAATTCAGAGTGTAACAGACATCATTTTATGGCAATGCATAGCTTGTGATTTGCAACAGATCAATTCAAGGCAATTAATGTTTTGTAAAGAATTCAAAGAAGCTGGCGAATTTGAATTGTAAAAGATTCGTTCATCTCTATTCGTGTGTGCCTTTCAATTGTATTTACCATATTTTTCAGATTATAAGAAGCACTTTTCCCAAAAAAACTGGGGGTAAAATAGGGGTGAGTCTTATAATCCGAATATGGCTTACTGTAGCTGCAGTGGTGGAGAGGGGTCACAGGAGGCAGGGTCGGCGATACTGAGGGCTCGGAGGAAGGGGTGTCACTGCAGTGGAGCAGCTTAGGAGGGTTACAGGACAGAGAGTCGGCGATACTGCGAGCTCGGGGGTGTTGCGATGGCAGGTGCCTTTGATCTGCCAGCTGGCTGCAGACTCCATTGAATCGTTGGCGATTGACGCGATGGACTTCAAGAAAATGGCTGCAGAGAAGGCACATGCACAGATTGGCCTCTGCGGACATTTTCTTGAAGTCCATTGCATCAATTTGTGCGCACTCCGCCTCCACGGCCATTTTCTTGAAGTCCATCGCGTCAACATCAGCAATTCAATGGAGCCTGCAGCCCGCCAGCAGATCAATGGCACCTGCCACTGCAACACCCCCGAATCCGCAGTATCGCCAACCCTCTGTCCACTGACCCTCCTGAATCATAACACTCCCTCCTCTGAGTCAGCAGCATCACCGATCCTGCCTCCTGTGACCTTCCTGAGACGCTCAGCCACCACCACTCCCCTCTAGTAAGTTAATATAAGACGCACTAGGATTATAAGACGGACCCTCATTTAAACATTAAAAATTATTTTTTCCTATTTTCCTCCTCTAAATTTGGTTTCTGTCTTATAAAATGAAAAATATGATAAATAGAAAATACAAATTTCTGCTAAACTCTATTAATCAAAAGAGGGATGTTTGCAGGATTACAGTGCGATTATCTGGTGGACACAGATTACCAATTTCATAGTAGGACCAGGATCTTGTAAAAGGTTTTGGTGTTAAACATTTTTTTCTTACTTGAAGTTCTCTTTGCTCATAGAAATATCTACACATTGATATGATCCACTACTGTTTTCACTTGTATCTAAAGAACACCATATCAGAGCAAAATGAAATGGAGCCATTGGTGGCTAATACAAAGTCTAAGGGGCATTTTGCACACTACGACATCGCAAGCTGTCCCAGCCCCCATCGCAGCTGCGATATCATGGTGATAGCTGCCGTAGCGAACATTATCGCTACGCCAGCTTCACATGCACTCACCTGCCCTGCGACGTCGCTCTGGCCGGCGACCCGCCTCCTTATTAAGGGGGCAGGTCGTGCGGCGTCATAGCGACTTCACACGGCAGGCGGCCAATAGAAGCGGAGGGGCGGAGATGAGCGGGACGTAAACATCCCGCACACCTCTTTCTTTCCACATAGCCGGTGTGAGCCGCAGGACGCAGGTAGGAGATGTTCCTCGCTCCTGCGGCTTCACACACAGCGATGTGTGCTGCCGCTGGAACAAGGAACAACATCGTAACATCGGTCATTTCGAAATTATGGAAATGACCGACGCTACACCGATGATACGATTATGACGATTTTGCACTCGTTAATCGTATCAAAAAGGCTTTACACACTACGATATCGCCTGCGACGCCGGATGTGCGTCACTTTCAATTTGACCCCACCGACATCAAAGCTGCGATGTGGTAGTGTGCAAAATGCCCCTAAATTTTATTTTAAAGATCTGTTAGCAAATTAATTTTCAAAGGTCAGATTTGGTTATCCAAAATGTTGCTGTCTTACCTCCAGAATTGATGTTTGAACCTGAAGAATCAGCTCATGCCCTTTGACCTGTCTGACACAGATCTTACAAGAAAGCTGGGTAGTGGCTGGCGTGTATCTCTCCAGGGAAAAGGCACAGTGCAGTGGCTGCTGGTTACTGCACCACACACGGGAAAAAGGGACCTCCTGAAATGAGAAAAAGCACAACTGTATGTAATAAAGACATTTTTGATAATAATCTTTAACACTGCATTCTCTCATTTGTGCTTTCCATGGTGCTGAAAGTACAGACTGGAGCTTTGTAGGTTCATTGTCTCAACTAATATGTGTTAAAGGGAACCAATATCCAGGCTTTTTGTATATAATCTAAAACCAGTGCTATACTAGCGCTATCAGGCTGATTCTATACTTTCCTTTAGTGGTCAGATCGGATGTACAGTATAAATTTTGAAATCCAAGGAAGTAAAGTTTATAAAATCATCAGTTTCTTGAGTGACAGCAGCTGAGGCTCAGATAATATCTGGGGGATATTCATAGTTATCCCCTCCCCCTGTTAGAATTAGCTTAAATATTATACAATCGATTTAATTTTTCACTAGCAGGACTTGTGTGAGGTCATACCCATGTGACCAGAAGGGGCGGGGCCTTAGCCAACACAAACATTTTGCTTCCTGGTATCAGCTTTGTTGGCTGGTAGATTCCCTTTAAATAGTAAGAACTCTGGACAGAATTTTTTGCTCACACGGCACATAATCAAGACCAATATGTTTGCTCAGCTCCTATCTAAACCCTTCTTTATACTTTCTAAGTAATTAGAGTTAAAAAAAGAATGTACAACCAGTTTTCAAGATGTAAAAGAAATAAATAAGGTTTTACTTGGCCCAATAATTTCCATTTCTTTCGGCGGCTGGAAGTCTCATTATATTACGAATTAAAATAAAACAATTTCTAAAATACTTTAAGCGCTCCTGCCTGTGCCGTATCCCGTCCTCTCCTATTAGAGAGTATATATTTCTCACAAGCGAATGGCTTTTCACAGCATAAAACAATGCTGATTACACTGGGAACATATCCTAATTACACTTCAACTGGCGTTCCATTTGTAGCTAATGCTCTCCGCGTTATTAGAACTATTTCTACACTTAGCGTCAGATTAATACCTTGACTGCTAGTTGACTAGTAAAGCATAATTATGTCTGCTTTTTACTGTTTATAGGTTCCTAATAAAGAGTCAGCTGCACATGGGTTTTCTTCTAAGGGAAATTCAGCCATTTGCAATGTTATAATGCGCCAATACCAGCTTCATTTATCTACCGCCACAAAAACATGTTACATTCTGCAGTGTTATCCCGATATCCACAGTAACAGCAGGCGGTAACACTACATCATACAGATTTTGAGCTAATTTCAACTAATATTTTACTCTCGATACCATAATGTAGAATTTTGAAATTACTTGATTGAGAAACAAGTCTGGCAAAACTGAGCTTGAAGACGATTTTCCATCTCGATTTTTAAAAGGGAAATTATCAGACGCATATAAAAAGTTCCAAGATGATTTTTAAATCCATAGTGGTCAATGCCCAGTAAAGATTGGTCATAGTTTTGTTGCCCATTTTCCCCTCAATGTGTAGGGTACATGTATACAAAGACTGGCAGGGAACCAAAGAAGTGTTGTCACAGAAGAAGTAATGATGGCGAACAAACCGGTTTCTTTTTTTGTTTTTTTTTTTAGATGTTCGACTATTTTAAAGGGAACCTGTCAGCAGATTTGGGGCCTATAAGCTGTGGCCACCACCAGTGAGCTCTTATATACAGTATTCTAATATACTGTATATAAGAGCCCAGGCTGCTGTGTAGAGCGTAAAAATCACTTTATAATACTCACCTAAACGGTCGCTGAGGTGAAGTTGGGTCATATGGGTGTCTCCATTCTCCGGTGCTGATGCCTCCTCTTTTGGCGATCTTCGTCCTTCTTCTGAAGCCAGGGTGCATGACGCGTCCTACATCATACACTCTCGCCGGTCCTGCGCAAGCACACTGCAATACTTTGATCTGCCCTGCTCAGGGCAGATCAAAGTGCACCTGCGCAGGACCTCAATGCCAGCGAGTGTGCATGACAATAAGAATGTGTCATGCATCCTGGCTTCAGAAGAAGGACGACAAAGATGGCCAAAAGAGGAGGCACCGGAGAACGAAGACGCCCATATGAGCCAACTCTACTGCAGCAACTGTTTTGGTAAGTATTATAAAGTGATTTTTATGTTCTAAACAGCAGCCTGGCATCTTGTATACAGCATCTTAGAATGCTGTATACAAGAGCCCACTGGTGGTGGCCATAGCTTATAGGTCCTAAATCTGGTGACAGGTTCCCTTTAACCCCTTAACCTGTCAGCAGGTTTTTCTCTTATGAGCTGCTGCCACCACCAATGAGCTCTTATGTACAGCGTTCTAGAATACGGTATATAAGCGCCCAGGCTGCTCTGTAAAACACCTTTATAATACTCACCTAGGGGGCAATCCGGTCCGACGGGTGTGGCTGCTCTCGGTCCAGCGCCTCCTCCATGTTGTGGGATAGCCGTCTTCCTGTTCAGACCCATGTGCATGACATATCCTGCGTCATTCACAGAGAGGCCTCCATTGCACTCCTGTGGTAATCAAAGTAGTGTAGTACACATGCGCAGGTGTTCTTTGAACTTTCCTCAGCCGGGCAGACCAGAATGCACAAGAGCACAATGGAGGCCTCTCAAATCTTAGTTTTATCAGCATTAGATTACCACTAGAGGACTAATAAACCTGTTGCTATGTTACCATGTACACGCCTCCATATTAATGAGCTCCGTATAACCCCTCCCCCACCACTAATTGACATATTTCTATCAATACATAGTGTACACAGAAAGCTATCAATGAATGGTGCTGCTGGAGCTATACAGAGCTCAGAATTCAGAGGACTGCTAGACCTGCAGCAGACAAAAGAGTAATTTTATCAAAACTACAGGAAGCAACCCAGTAAGTGACCTATGGCTGGAATCAATGTCTCTGCTTCTATAATATTCTACTTTTATATGGGGTAGGTAAATCTTGGTAACATATTCCTTTTAATAGGAAGGCAGTGATTTTGCATATTGCGATGGCAGTGCACCGCCAGTGTCTACTGTAGGTTGCTGTAGGCGAGTTACACTTAGATAAGTCCTGCTTCAGTGATTTTTTTACTAAAGTTGATAGAAGACTCCTGCAAGAAGCTTGATTTGACACCTGGTCTCATTTACATGGTGAATAACACAGAAGGGACCCGTAACCTATCCACAGCTACTTATAATTATTGAGCAGGTTTCAAAGCCTAAAGCTCGTTCCAGACCACTGCATCAATCTACCGTAATGAAGGGCAATGCATTATTACGTCCGAGACAATTTTATGAGTGATTATTTCCATTGCAACATCATAGAGGTGATTACACGAGACATATTTTTTCCAAATGGTAACATATGAGACAATCTGTCCAATATAAAATCTCCTTTTTATGTCACATAGAGAATATTAGCTAGACAGCCTACTCTGATCTGAAAAAGTGTCTGTAAAATATGCTGTATGGTTAAGAAAGGGGTTTTGCAGGATAAGAAAAACATGGCTGCTCACTTCCAAAAACAGCACCACTTCTATCCATAGGTTGTGTGTGGTATTGCAGTTCAGCCACACTCATGTCAGTAGGGCCGGGGTCACTTTAGGCTATGTGGGCACACAGCGTTTTTTTGACGCTGCGTTTTTGGCCGCAAAAAAACGCACAAATGCAAAAAAAGCACCCGCGGCAAAAACGCATCGGAAAAAAAGCATGTGTTTTTTACCGCATTTCGGTGTGTTTTTGGCTGCGTTTTTCCAATGCATTGAATGGGGGAAAAACGCAGTAAAACGCAGGAAAGAATTGACATGTCCATTTTTTTTTAGCTCAAAAACGCAGCTAAAAAAAAAGTTGTGTGCGGATAGCAAAAATGAAAAGTCATAGACTTCGCTGGGGAAGCAAAGTCATGCAGTTTTGAGCCCCAAAAAAGCACCCCGAAAGTGTGCAAAAACGTCGCAAAAAAAACGCTCAGTGCACACATAGCCTAAGGGGTACTTCACACACAGCGAGATCGCTACTGAGATCGCTGCTGAGTCACGTTTTTTGTGACCTCATTAGCGATCTCGCTGTGTGTGACACTGAGCAGCGATCTGGCCCCTGCTGTGAGATCGCTGCTCGTTACACACAGCCCTGGTTCATTTTTTTATTGTTGCTCTCCCGCTGATAAGCACACATCGCTGTGTGTGACAGCGAGAGAGCAACGATCCTGAATGTGAAGGGAGCAGGAGCCGGAGTCTGACAGCCTGCGGTAAGCTGTAACCAAGGTAAACATCAGGTAACCAAGGTGGTTACCCGATATTTACCTTCGTTACCAGCCTCCGCAGCTCTCACGCTGCCAGTGCCGGCTCCTGCTCCCTGCACACGCTAAGTTAAGCGGTGTGAGCTGGTAACTAAGGTAAACATCGGGTAACCATACCCGATGTTTACCTTAGTTACCAGTGTCCGCAGCTTCCAGACGCCGGCTCCGTGCAAGCGCAGCGTCGCTTGCACGTCGCTGCTGGCTGGGGGCTGGTCACTGGCCGCTGGTGAGATTTGCCTGTTTGACAGCTCACCAGCGACCATGTAGCAATGCAGCAGCGATCCTGACCAGGTCAGATCGCTGGTCGGATAGCTGCTGCATCGCTAAAGTGTGAAGGTACCCTTAGGCTGCTTTCACACATCCGGTTTGATCCGGCTGTGAAACCCATGCAACGGATGCGGTGAATACACCGCATCCTTTGCATAAGTCTTTTACATGCGTCCCATCCGGTTTTTGCCGCTTGCGGCATGCTACTGAGCATGCGCAGTGGCAAAAAACGCATGCGGCGGCGCGATGCGTTTTTTTTGCCGCACAAAAAAACGTGCCAGGCAACGTTCCATCCGGCCGCCGCATCGGTTAAATCTGCCGCATGCGGCATAAAACGGACCGAACGCAAGGCCATGCGGCACAATGCGGCACTAATTAAAGTCTATGCAGGAAAAACGCAACCGGCAGCAAAAAAAAACGGTTGTGTTTTTCCTGCAAAGTGCCGGATTGAGCCGCATAGCAAAAACCGGAGGTGTGAAAGCAGCCTTAGCGTTTAAATTGTGGAAAGTAATATGATAAAATCTGTACGCAGACCAATGTTAATCAATGAGGCAATTTTTTTCTGATGCCGATTTGGAATAAGAAAACAATCACATCAAGCTGTGAATGCCTTCACAAATCGGATCACGTGCACTCATAGAAGTTTATGGGTGAGTGTGAAAAATCGCACTGCACTCAGATGTCATCCAAGTGCCGTCTGATATATATGCCAAGACAGACAATGGTGAGTATGAGTTGAGAATGGGAGGACTCCGCTCTGTCATATAGAAAAATCTGGATTAAGTACTAGTAATTTATTATTCAATGCGTTTCGGAAAACACTTTATCCTTCTTCAGGAGAAAATAAAGACAGACAGTGGAGAAGAAGGAGAAATTAATCTCTCCATCTTCTCCGCACCTGTGCTCCAATTCTCACATGCAAGATAATCAGATAACAGTAGATGACACTCCTCTCATGCAGTAGTTTGAGCCTAGTGTCATTAACATATTGCATTTGATTAACTTGCTTTGGATCTTCTACTTTAGTGTGATCCTGGCCTTAAAAGGAGCCTGTCACCAGTTTTTTCATGTATAACAAAACTACCTTACTCAGCTCCTGTGCTTCATTCTAAAATGTTGTATATTGTGTCCTAACCCCTCTGCATATCTCCCAAAAATCTCTTGAATAGCTCTTGTGCTGTATGCAAATCCGACCAGTCCAATCGGCGTCATTGCAGCACCTCCTGTCCATCCTCTCCGCAGCTAATTGCCATCCTCCCGATGTGACTGATGTGGATGCGTCTTGCAACATCCACACAGCCAAATGAAATTTCACGCCTTTGCAGGGACATCATCGCGGTTTGCGCAGATGCGTTTCAATTTGAATGGTTCCTGTAAGCAGGAGCCAAAAAATATGTGCGCCAACGCATGTGCAGTTATGTTTCAGACTCTACGCACAGCAGGGCAGAACAAAGTGTGCCTGCGCGCATCGGCGATGTACCTGCGCAGGCGCAAGATTTCATTCACCTATATAGAAGACACAGGATGCGTCATCCACATCAATCATATCAAGAGGATGAAAATTAGCTGCAGAGAAGAGAGAGAGGAGCCTCTGCAATGATGCCCATAAGACCGGTCGGTCGGATTTGCATACAGAGCGGGAGCTATTCAAGAAGTTTTATGGGGCTACACAGGGGGGGGGGGGGTCAGAACACAATATACAACATTTTAGAATGCAGCACAGGTACTGATTAAGGTGGTGTTATTAGCTCATATCTTAAAAAACTGGTGACAGGTTCCCTTTAAGCTAAGTTTAAATACTACACAGAACCTGCGGAGCCATTTCTGGAAGAAATTAGCCTTATTTATCTAATTTTGTAGAACCCCTTTAACCAAAATACAATAAACTTATACTTTACATATAATTAAAATATGTAAAATAAAAACAAACATAATTCTTCACTTAACAAAAGCCAAATGGAGCCACCGACTGAAGATGGTTAATGTCATTTTACGTCAAAGTATTAACTCTGGATGGCCTCATGCTTTTCCCCCTTCTCAACCATCCCTTTTCACCTCTTGTAGGAGAAATCATCAATATGATGATGTTTCTTACTGATTTGTTTGCTACCATAGTTGTGTTAATATTTTCTGTCTAGAACAGGGGGTGCAGAATCTGTGGCGTGAGGTCCATATTCAGACTAAATATCATCCTGAATACCCTCCAGGAAACTCCGGCACGCCCATGTTTTTAGGCTCTTCCCATTTTTGACATAGTTGTACATGAATGTGGCTCTCTCCATTGCAGTTTATGAGAGATCTGAAATATTTGGACACTTCTGTTATTCTTATAAACTATATAGCCAAGGTTACGCAAGGTGACCTTGTTTTCTTTTAACCATGGTGCCAAATAGGGGACCACGTCCCATATATTTGGCATTAGTGCAATACAGTTTCCATGGACTCATAGAATATGGATGGATAAGATGGTGAACTTTTGATCTCCTTCTTTTCCTGACAGTGTGCTCCAATTGTCTCATCCAGGAGAATTGGATCACACTAAGCTGACACTCTGATCATGCTCTGATCACAGTTTGATCTGTCTGTCAGTAGCATGATTCTCTCGCATGAGATAAGTGTCAGACTGCAGCCTGAATCAGCTGTACTGATCGGGCAGAGCTGAGGAGGAGCCAGGTCAGGGAGGGAATGGCCAAATTTATCGCATGTGCTGCTGTACACCAGAAATGCTATATACTCCAGTCCCTGACTGAAGTAACATTTGTAGCTTGGTGCATGGTGTACCCTGTTTAGAAAAGATGTCAAATTCATTTAAAGGGAACCAATCACCTGGATTTTTGTGTATAACCTGCAGCCACTGCTATACTGGCACTATCAGGTTGATTCTATACATACCTGTAGTGGTCAGCTCGGATGTTTAGGTTTTGAAATCCAAGAATGTAAAGTTTATAAAATCATCAGCTTCTTGAGTGACAGCAGCTGAGGATCAGATAATAGCTGGGGGGGAATTCATAGATATCCCCTCCGCTTGTTTAAATTAGCATAAGTATTATACAAATGATTCACTTTTCACAAGCAGGACCTGTGTAAGGTCATACCCATGTCACCAGTAGGGGCAGGGCCTCAGCCAACAAAGCTGATACCACGAAGCAACATTTTTCTGTTGGCTGAGGCTCCGCCCCTTCTGATCACATGTGTATGACCTCAGCACAGGTCCTGCAAGGGAAAAGGGAATCGTTTGTATAATACTTATGCTATTTCTAACAGGGGGAGGGGATAACTATGAATACCCCCCCAGATATTATCTAATCATCAGCTGCTGTCACTCAAGAAGCTACTGATTTTATAAACTTTACTTTCTTGGGTTTCAAAACCTAAACATCTGAGCTGACCACTAAAGATTTGTAGATAATCAGCCTGATAGTGCCAGTATAGCACTAGCTTTAAGTTATATACAAAAATCCTGATGATTGGTTGCCTTTAATAGTTATGCGTCCCTTATTGAATTTGGCACCGTGTATCCCAACAAGTCTGGCATGGGTGAATGTGCGTTATCCCAATCTTGATTAGTCAGCCCCACAGGCCACGTGCACATGTGGAGTATTTGGGGAGTTTTGTACTTCAGGATTTGTGGCCAAAACCAGGAATGGAACAATCAGAGGAAAATATAATAGAAACACGGGCACCACGTCTACATTTTTCACCCCCCCTGGTTTTGGGCACAAATGTTCACCCCCTCCTGGTTTTGGGCACAAATGTTAAGGTAAAAACTCCCCAAATACTCTAGTGTCAGTGTAAAATGATAACTGTTGCTGAAATATAAAAGTAGAGAACAATCTGCAGATCACTCCAGAAATTGAGATATGATCTGGAGATGTAAATTATTGGATTGATCTACACCTGGAATTTAGATTAAGACTTTTTGATGAAGACAGAATCTTTTGAAATGTTAAGCAGCCTTTGATCTTGTGTTTAGTGAAGAGCATGTCTCCAAGCAGAAGAAAAAAGGCACCACAAGCTAATTAAATTCATAATGGCACATTAAACATATGTCCCTGCTAAGACCAAAAAAGAAAAGTTTTTAATTTTTGTTTAAAGATGTACTTTGAATTCATTTTCTATTATTAACTTTCAATTCCCTCTTAATTTAGTTAAATTTAGGTCATTTTCAGATGTAGGATGTGTCAAACTGTTAAGCCTGCTTTACACCTTACAATTAGGGATGCGATCTCGTATGCGATGTGACACGCCCAGGTCGCATATGCGATCTAATGAGATTGCACGTAGGTCGTTCATTTGCTGTCACACGAGCGTTAGTAGCCTATGTTAAATTGATCAATTTTGTGTGCGATCCTTTAGATCATGTGTTCTGTGACGTATGCATTGGGCACCCTTTTTTTTTTTTTATTTATTGACTTGACAAGCGTGTGTAATGTGTAGGGATGCGTTTTTACTATGTCATCTGCCATTCAGCTCTGCTACATGGCCGCTAACAGCAGACACAGACAGCCATGTAGCAGCGGTGAATGGCAGATGACAGCAGACAGAGCCGCACTGTCAGAATGAACTCGGGTGAACCTCACCCGACTTCATTGTGATGCTGCGGCTCTGTCTGTGCCGCGCCCTGATTAGCGGTCACCAGTGAAGACTCATCGGTGACCGCTAATCTCCTGAGTAAGTGAATTGAGCAGCCCTCTCTCATACTCACCGATCCCCGATCCCCGGCGCTGCACGGCATTCACACTGCTCCGGCGGCTTTTACTGTTTTGAAAAAGCCGGCCGCCCATTAAACAATCTCGTATTCCCTGCTTACCCCGCCCACCGGCGCCTGTGATTGGTTACAGTGAGACACGCCCCCCCACGCTGAGTGACAGGTGTCACACTGCACCCAATCACAGCAGCCGGTGGGCGTGTCTATACTGTGTATTGAAATAAATAATTAAATAATTAAAAAAAACGGCGTGCGGTCCCCCCCAATTTTAAAACCAGCCAGATAAAGCCATACGGCTGAAGGCTGGTATTCTCAGGATGGGGAGCTCCACGTTATGGGGAGCCCCCCACCCTAACAATATCAGCCAACAGCCGCCCAGAATTGCCGCATACATTAGATGCGACAGTTCTGGGACTGTACCCGGCTCTTCCCGATTTACCCTGGTGCATTGGTAAATCGGGGTAATAAGGAGTTATTGGCAGCCCATAGCTGCCAATAAGTCCTAGATTAATCATGTCAGGCGTCTATGAGGCACCCTCCATGATTAATCTGTAAATTACAGTAAATAAACACACACACCCGAAAAATCCTTTATTGGAAATAAAAAACACACACACATTCCCTGGTTCACCACTTTAATCAGCCCCAAAAAGCCCTCCATGTCCGGCGTAATCCAGGATGGTCCAGCGTCGCATCCAGCGCTGCTGCATGGAGGTGACAGGAGCTGCAGCAGACACAGCCGCTCCGGTCACCTCCACGCAGGTAATGAAGACAGCCGCGCGATCAGCTGCTGTCACTGAGGTTACCCGCTGTCGCTGGATCCAGCGGTGGATGCAGCGGTGGCCGCGGGTAACCTCAGTGACAGCAGCTGATCGCGCTACTCACCGCCGCTCCTATCACCTCCACGCAGCAACTGAGGTGAGTAGCGCGATCAGCTGCTGTCACTGAGGTTACCCGCGGCCACCGCTGCATCCACCGCTGGATCCAGTGACAGCGGGTAACCTCAGTGACAGCAGCTGATCGCGCGGCTGTCTTCATTACCTGCGTGGAGGTGACCGGAGCGGCTGTGTCTGCTGCAGCTCCGGTCACCTCCATGCAGCAGCGCTGGATGCGACGCTGGACCATCCTGGATTACGCCGGACATGGAGGGCTTTTTGGGGCTGATTAAAGTGGTGAACCAGGGAATGTGTGTGTGTTTTTTATTTCCAATAAAGGATTTTTCGGGTGTGTGTGTTTATTTACTGTAATTTACAGATTAATCATGGAGGGTGCCTCATAGACGCCTGACATGATTAATCTAGGACTTATTGGCAGCTATGGGCTGCCAATAACTCCTTATTACCCCGATTTACCAACGCACCAGGGTAAATCGGGAAGAGCCGGGTACAGTCCCAGAACTGTCGCATCTAATGTATGCGGCAATTCTGGGCGGCTGTTGGCTGATATTGTTAGGGTGGGGGGCTCCCCATAACGTGGAGCTCCCCATCCTGAGAATACCAGCCTTCAGCCGTATGGCTTTATCTGGCTGGTTTTAAAATTGGGGGGGACCGCACGCCGTTTTTTTTAATTATTTAATTATTTATTTCAATACACAGTATAGACACGCCCACCGGCTGCTGTGATTGGGTGCAGTGTGACACCTGTCACTCAGCGTGGGGGGCGTGTCTCACTGTAACCAATCACAGGCGCCGGTGGGCGGGGTAAGCAGGGAATACGAGATTGTTTAATGGGCGGCCGGCTTTTTCAAAACAGTAAAAGCCGCCGGAGCAGTGAATGCCGTGCAGCGCTGCGCTGGAGATCGGGGATCGGTGAGTATATGAGAGAGGGGGATAGACTGACATGGACAGAGAGTGAGGGACAGAGATAGTGACGGACTGACAGAGATTAGTGCATGACAGACATTGTGAGGCGCTTCAGAACGCAGCTTTTCAGCTGCGCTCTGAAGCAGACCTTTTTTAAGCTGCGGTGCAGAGCGCACACCTGCGCACATAGCATCAGACACCAAAATCGTATGAGGGATGTCACACGTTACAATTGACTAGTTTCGTACTACCAAACGTCCAATGTATGAGGAATAAACGACGTGTACGCGATCACCGTATTTTCGTTCAATATCGATCGCATGTAGGTTTCACACGCAAATACATCACGAACGATGCCGGATGTGCGTCACTTACAACTTGACCCCAACGACGGATTGAAAGATCTACTGAAGTGTGTAAAGCAGGCTTTAGACAGGCACATTGTACATGTTATCTGCTGCAGACAACCCATTCCATATACTATAACCCCTTAACCCAGGATGATTTTCCATTTTTCGCTTTAATTTTTCCTCTTCTTCCAAGAGCCATAACATTTATATTTTTGCGGCATTATAGCCTTATCAGGGCTTGTTTTTTATGGAAACAGTTGATCTTTTGAATGACACAACATTGCATAAGAAGTGCAATGCCCCAATTTGTGGGAGGTTTTTATTGAGCATGTTCACTATATGGTAAAACTGACCTGGTAATATGATTTCCCAGATCGGTATGAGTACCTAGATACCAAACTTGTATAGGTTGATAAATTTAGAAATCGGTCCCAAAAATAATTTTGCTTTTGACACCATATTCCAAGACCCATAACATTCTTCTTTTTTGGGATTTGGGGCTGTGTGAGGGCTTATTTTTTTTGTTCCCTGAGCAAGTGATTTTACTTTTACTATTTTGGAGTAGAAGATCTTTTGATTGCCTTTTATTACATTTTACTGACCAAAAAAATTTAACTTTGGCATTTTTATTTTGTTCTTGTTACTCCACATGGAGTTCAAAGTGTCTCCATCTGCCTCATTATAGTAATTTCATCAGGGGTTTCACCTGAATTGCATTTTTGGAGGATTTGCATGGAAATCCCAATGTAAGTTCTCAGTGTATAATGTTATAACCTCAAAATGTTACCAATAAAACCCCTAACTTATCCCATACAAAGCCTCACTCAGGTCCGTCATCTGTCACTGGAAATATAGGGGCTCCAACTTTACTAGTAGAAAAAACACTCTGGAAAGGTGAAATAGCTCCTGCTTCTCAAATAAAACCCAGTGAAATCTCAATGTTCCCTCCTTCTGAGCCCCACAGTGTGCTAACTCGCTGTAAGTGGCCAAGTATTTGTCATTATTGTAGTGAAGAAAACACACTTAATAAATTATGGGGTGTGTGTATCACAAACAGGGCCCAATGTATGGGAGTGCTGTAATATATGAAGACTCAATGTATGGATACTTAACTGGCATGTTGCCAATTCTGCAGAAAAAAAGAGCGGCGTGGATGCTACAAAATGGCCACTGCAATCATTGATAAATTAATTGAGAGGTGTAATGTCTACAATGAGGTCACTTATGGGGGTTTTACACTCTAACAAAATCTGTGCTCAAAATAGTGCTCCTTCCTGGTCAGCCCTGCCTTGTGGCTAAACAGTAGTTTCTGATGACATGGGTATCCCCGCATTTGAAAGAAATTGCAGAATAAGTTGTGGGATCCATTTTCACCATTTAACTAACAAATTTGCAGCTAATAAAAAAAATAATATTTTTATATTTTTACTACTAAAATGTTATTTTTTCACTTCCCAATGTTGTAAAATTCTGTGAGGCATCTGTGGGTTCAATATACTCAATCACTATACCCCTAGATAACTTCCCTAAGCAGTGATGTTAACAATATGAGGTCACTTGTGAGGTTTCTCCTGATTAGGCACCTCAGGGGCTCGGCTAATGGAGCCCACAAACTATAATAGAATCACCTTTCTGAAAACCATGTAGCACTCCTACCCATTCTATTCCCACTATGATCTCAAAAAAAGGGTACAACCACTTATGGGGTATGATAAAATATACATAACAAATTGTCCTGTCAATTTTCTCCTGTTACCCTTTGTGTGAATTCAAACTTTTAATTTTCATGGCCCAATGTAATAAAATTCTGTGTAGTTTTTAGGTTAAAGATGCTCACCACACCAACAGATGAATTCATTATGGGGTTAAGATTGCTAAATGAGGTAACATGTGTCTCATTTTTGGCACCTTAGGGGCTCTGCAAATACAACATGTCCAAATTTGCAATCCAGAAATTAAATAGCGTTGTTCGATTTCTGAGTTTTCCCAAGTGACCAAACATTAATTTTCGACCATTTATGGGGTATCATTGTGTTCGAGAGAAATTGAATAACAAATTATGGAGTCCATTTTCTCCTATTATGCAATGTCAACATTATAAATTTGGGGCTAAAACAACATTTTAGCACACAAAACTTAACTATTATTTTGGCATAAATATTTTAAATAGTTTGTGAACAACTATGGGTTCAAAATGCTCAACACACCCCTACATAAATGCTTTGATGGGCTTAAAGCTGCTTTACACGCTGCGACATCGCTCAAGCGATCTCGTTGGGGTCACGGAATTTGTGACGCACATCCGGCCGTTTTAGCAATGCCGTTGCGTGTGACACCTATGAGCGATTTTGTATCGTCGCAAAAACGTTCAAAAACGCTCATCGGTGACATGCGCCCCTATTCTCGATTATCGCTGCTGCAGCTAGCGATGAAGTTCCTCGTTACTGCGGCAGCACACATCGCTATGTGTGACACCGCAGGAACGAGGAACCTCACCTTACCTCCGTCCGCCCGCAATGAGGAAGGAAAGAGGTGGGCGGGATGTTACGTCCCGCTCATCTCCGCCCCTCCACTTCTATTAGGTGGCAGTTCAGTGATGCTGCTGTGACATCGCTGTGATGCTGAACGAACCGCCCCCTTAGAAAGGAGGCGGTTCGCCGGTCACAGCAATGTCGCTAGGCAGGTAAGTAGTGTAGTATATATATATATTAAAGGCAGTGAACTTTTGTAAGGTGAAACCTCAGAGCATGTTTTAAAGTGGACCAAATACCAGGATTTTCCTATATAACCTAAAGCCATTACTATATTGCTGATTCTATACCTACCTTTAGTTGTGAGATCGAATGTATGCTTTCAGATATACAGACAAGTAAAGTTTATGAGATGCATTGTTACTTGATTGATAGCAGCTACAGAATATCTAATAGGTGGGTTTGGTTTTGCTAGTTATTACCACCCCTGTCTGCCTATATGTCCTTCTTCCCCCTGTCTCGGTTATTATAGGAGGTGGAAGGAAAGGGAAGAGGAAGGCCAGACAGCAGATAGGGACAGGAATCACTAGCAAAACCCAACCTACGTATTAGATATTCCGTTGCACCTATCAATCAAATAACAGTGCATTTCACAAACTTTACTTGCCTGTATTTCGGAAAGTATATATCCGATCTCACAACTAAAGGTATGTATAGAATCAGCATGATAGTGCCAATATAGCACTGGCTTTAGTTTATATAGGAAAATCCTGGTGATTGGTCCTCTTTAAAGGAAACCTCTCACTAGGTTTTTGCTACCCCATCTGAGATTAGCATGATGTAGGCACTGAAACCATGAGTCCAGCAATTTATAACTTACTGGTTTATTTGCTGCAGTTTTGATAAAATTACTGCTTTATCTGCTGCAGATTTACCAGTTCTCTGAATGCTGAGCTCTGTATAACACCACCCACACCACTGATGGGCATATTTCTGTGTGCACTGTGCATAGAGAAAACGCTGTCAATCAGTGGTGAGGGTGGGATTATTCAGAGATAATTAATATAGAGGACTACATGGTAGCAGGTTTACTAGTCCTCTAGTGATAATCTCTTGCTGATTGTATTAAAACTACAGCAAGCAGCCCAGTTAGTGACACATCATTGGAATCAGGGTCTCATGCTCTCTATTATGCTGCGGTCAGATTAGATGAGAAAAACCCGATGACAGATTCCCTTTAAAAAATTGTAGATGAGAAATTATTTCATTGAAACTTTCAAAATGTAAGTTTTACTCTGAACTTTGGAGACCAGAACGACTTGGTGTCATATTTCCCTTCAACCATATATGTTAGGGGTACTTTACACGTTGCGACATCACTACTGCGATATCGTCGGGGTCAAATCGAAAGTGACGCACATCCGGCGCCGGTAACGACGTTGCTACGTGTAAAGCCTAGATGAGCCGATAAACGATCGCAAAAGCGTCGTAAATCGGTGATCTGTGCAGCGTTGGACATTTTCATAATGTCTCATCTATAGGAAATACGATGTTGATCCTCGTTCCTGCGGCAGCACACATCGCTGTGTGTGAAACCGCAGGAGCGAGGAACATCTCCTTAACTGCCTCCACTGCCAATGCGGAAGGAAGGAGGTGGGCGGGATGTTTATGTCCCACTCATCTCTGCCCCTCCGCTTCTATTGGCCGCCTGCCGTGTCACGTCGCTGTGATGCCGCAAGACCCGCCCCCATAGGAAGGAGGCGGGTCGCCGGCCAGAGCGACGTCGCAGGGCAGGTAAGTGCGTGTGAAGCTGCCGTAGCGATAATGTTCGCTACGGCAGCTATCACAATATATCGCATGTGCGACGGGGGCAGGTACTATCGCGCTCGGCATTGCTAGCGATGTCGCAGCGTGCAAAGTACCCCTTACTCTATGGACACCAGATGATATTGCTTCACGGTAGGCCAACCTAACAATGGACTAGAGTGGTCATGGATGAGCAATTTAACCTAACAGGACAAAACTCTGTACACATAGATTTTTGGTGGAAAATCTTTTTCTAAGCTTATATTTCCTAAAGTATTAAGTGCAGAAAATGCCACGATATGAAGATCTTCTTGATGTTCTTCACCTTTATGGTTTATATAACAGATAAACGATAAGCAATGTTTCATGAAAATATCAGAAAGCGATCACTTACTATCTTTTTATAAAAAGAAAAAAAAAGAAAAAAAGAAACCTCCTGAGTTGAAAGCCTAGTCTCCGCTGAGCCGGTAATACAGGGTGATTGATGTTTTTGTGAAGTGAGTGAGACTTATCAAGCCTAAAGTATAAAGTAAAAAAGTATGTTCTAAAATAGTGATACCTTTTTATTGGGTTGACTATCGAGGTCTGACATAGGCTTCTAGGAATTAAACCCTCAAGGCCTCAGCTGAGCTACTTCACAGATTTGTTCTCTTTAAAGATTAAGTGAAATAGAGAAGCTTTACAGTTCTTGTACTCTTTCTGGCCACACCAAGATAAAGTCGAAACCTTAACTCTTTGGTGATAGCTTGACTTTTTCAAGGTTTTATTTCCTTTGTTAAGCCTGAATTTTCTAAGCTACATGACACCAACATTAAGTCTTCATATCTAAAATTGTCTTCTTCAAAATTGGGAGTAATTACCTGGAACGATCCCTATTAAAATGAGGTAAGGAACAATAGACTATTTTAGGCTTAGCAGAACATGGAAATTATAGATTGAAGGAAAGTTATAGCTCAGCTAAAAAAAGAACGCACTCTGGAACACAGTTAAAAATGGCAAAGACTGAATTTTAGAAGTGTGGTGTGTGCTAGTGATGGGTGAGCACTACCATATTCAGGTACTCAGTACTCATAATGAGCAGTTGAACGTTTAGACGGGCAAAATTCATGTACCGAGCATAATGGAAGTCAAAGGGAAACACAGGTATTTTTATGGAAGATCTTCAGGAAAAATGCTTGAGTTCCCCATTGACTTCCATTATACTTGGTACACGAGTCGATCTAGTCCAAGTGTCTGACTGCTCACTACTAGAGATGAGCAAACCCAAGGTTCGGTGCTCCTACCAAACACCGTCTTTACAAAAAAAAAGACAGAATTCAGATTCAGAGTTTTGGTGCTTTACATATGAACACCACTCCTGCAAGCATTGCTGTGCTTAGGTATGTTCAGTCCTCAGCCCACTGTGAGGTGCTTGCAGTGTCTGAATGGCTCGCACTGGGGGGTAATAACAGCATGATCAGATGTAGTGTGTACCAAACTAAACAAAAAAAAGGAAAAACCCTGACAACCTGTACCCAGAAGTGATCTGTTTATGGGTGACTGCATGTGGTCGGAGATCCAAACTGCCCAATTATTGACTTTCATTGTTCTTCAGGTCAAGTTCGGGTCCCAAACCAATCCTAATTTAAAGTTGAACCCACCGAACCAAACTTACATGGGTCCGCTCATCTCTACTCGTTACGAGTACCGAGCACCCAAGCAAGGTAGTGCTCGCTCATCACTAGTATGTACATGTGGAATGTTTATATGCTGCCTGGTTGACACTTTTCATATGTATCCTAGCCTAAAATATGCATACCGAGTGACTTATAGTGTAACCTCCTAATGAACCAAGGACTGTAACAGTAAGGGTGCAGCCAATCTATTACCGGCATTCACTCTCCAGCAGGCTGAAATCTAAGATACAATTTAATGTTCCGTAATATGATGTTTTCTCTCTCTTTGTGCTAATTGTATTTTATTCCAGTTCATCTTGTTTTCTATGTTTAGATATTTGCACAATTGATTGGATTTTAATTAGTGTGGTCATTATAATAATTAGTCCAACTCTCTTGTCGGGAGTGACCACACATTTTGTTATATATTATATGTTTTTACTTGTTCACAATGTTAATCATGTTGATAAACGTAGAGTAATGCACCTATGACGGTGTAATACTACAGATTAAATGGAAGTAAACAGGAGAAGGACTTGGGAATTCTGGTTACAAGTAAGCTGAGAGTATATATACTTTCCAGGGTCCTAAAGTCGTAGACACAACAATACCCCCAGATAATTTAATATCAACTTTTATTATAACAATTGAAAGGATATATGGATGTTTATACCCAAGAACAACAACAAAAAATAACTGTGTAACCATCACAAAAGAATATGGACAAAGTCAACAACCTCAAACAATGCAAAAATATATAAAATAGTCCCAATATAAAGTGCCTGGTGAGCCTCACAAGGGTAAAGATAAAAGATGTCAATGATAGTTTACTCCTGTTTGACCCTATTTAGACTCACACCTGACTTCCAACGGGAGTTAACACCCCAATGCCACAATAGTGGTGCCCCCCAGATTTAGCCAGCCATTTGCTGCTTTCCTCCAAAACTGAATATGTAAAAAAAATAAAAGAGCAGAAGTAGTCATCCAAGTGCTATCTTCCTATTAGCCTTAAGTTGGATTCAATAGAAAGTCCATGGAGGCTGTTCTCAGTATTGAACAAAAGCAGTGTTCATAAAATATTAGAGCAGAAGTGGTCAGCCAAACACTGCTTTGCTCCAAATCTGAACATGTAAAAAAATAATACCACAGAAATAGTCAGCCAAGAGCTGTGTTTCCTCCAAATCTGAATGTTAAAAATAAAAGAGCAGAAGTAGTCAGCCAAGTGCTGCTTTCCTCTAAATCTGAATATGTGAAATAATAAAAGAGCAAAAGTTGTCAGCCAAGTGCTGGTTTCCTTCAAATCTGAACATGTCAAAAAATAATAGAGCAAACGTAGTCACCCAAGTGCTCCTTTCCTCCAAATTTGAATATGTAAAAAAATAAAAGAGGAGAAGTAGTCAACCAAGTGCTCCTTTCCTTCAAATCTGAGTGTGTAAAAAAAAAAAAAAAATAGAGCAGAAGTAGTCAGCCACATGCTGCTTTCCTTCAAATCTGATTATCTAAGAAAAAATAAAAGAGCAGAAGTAGTTAGTCAAGAGCTGCTTTCCTCTAAAGGTATCCTCACACATAACGAGATCGCTAGCGATATCGCAGCTGAGTCACGGTTTCTGTGATGCAGTAGCGATCCCGTTAGCGATCTCGTTATGTGTGACATCTACCAGCGATCAGGCCCCTGCTGTGAGATCTCTAGTCGTTGCAGAATGGTCCAGGCCATTTTCTTCAAAGGCGATGTCCTGCTGGGCAGGACACATCGCTGTGTTTTACACTGTGTGACAGGGTCACAGTGACTGCTGAGATCGTTATACGGGTCGCTACTGTGACCTGTATCATTCCTGCATCGCTGGTAAGGTCTGACTGTGACATCTCACCTGCGACCTCCCAGCGACTTACCTGCGATCCCTATCAGGTCGCATCGTTGGATCGCTGGTAAGTCGTTGTGTGTGAAAAAAGCTTGACATTTTGGGTGTGTTTTTCAAGCCAAGAGAATCAGTTAAAAATGTGTGAGAAGGAAGATTTCCGTGAATGCAGCTTGTTATTTACTAACACATTTTCAGTGTAAATCATTATTACGGTTTGGTTTCACCTACAGTATTGTTAGATCACTGAAGGCTTCCCTGCTGAACCCCACTTTATATTTGTTTATCGCAGAGAGGGTGAAACAGAACAATGCTCATCTTCCCCTAGTATAAAGACTTGAGCAGATATGGCAGAAGGTGGCCAATAACACAAAGTGTCATACTTCTGTAGGCTACAAAAGATAGACAACAAAGAGTAGTCATAAATGGTATGTTCTCTAATTGGATTATAGTCAGCAGTGGGGACCACAGGGATCTGTGCTAGGACAGATTCCTTTTAATCTCTTAATTAAAGGCCATTTGGATGGGATTGATAGTAAAGTGTCAGACTTTGTTGAAGACACCAAACTATGTAGGATATTAAAAACGGACCTTGATAGTACAATATTACGAAATGATCTGGAGAAGATGTCGGAATGGGCAGATACTTGGCAAATGAGAGTTAATGTGGATAAATGTAAAGTAATGCACCTAGGACAGAGTAATTATTTTGCTGCGTATACATTAAATGGTAAACATTATGGGGCTGTGATAACTGCTCGGTCTGTTGTTCTACTGGACTGAAGTTAGGTCACCACTACATGCTACAACCACCTGATTCAGTAAATTGTAGCACAGCTAAGATGCAAAACACATCACAATGGTGTTTTCAGTAAGGTTTTAGTGTATTGTTTAAGCCTTTTTCTTGTTTTTTTTGTTTGCTGCACTCTTACCTAATGTATTTTTTTCTCTGAAGTTATGCTGTTTTCACATTTCTTTACCTTTTTGTCCATTTCATGGTATGAATATTTGCTTAATGTAGTCAGTGCATTGTCGGACGCCGATGGCTTCGGAAAGAATGCCATAACAGAAATCACAATGTTATTCTCGCATGTGTTTGCTAAAATTGCTGCCATTTTAAAAAGCAAAGATAATACTTCTTTATTGTACCTACATTAGGCTTGTCACAGCTTGTGACAGGCGTAATGCCGGAATTTGATATAATATGTATGTTATTTAATTATTTTTACTAAAAGCACCATAAACAGGGAGAAAAAGGCAGCCGGCTGAATACATTACGGTGAATATTCCTTTTTGTTATTCAGGAGTCTAAGATAAAAAGGCTCCTCATTGCTTCAACCCACAGTAAACCATAATTCTGTGCGACCCTTAAAATGCCTTTGCGTTTCTGAAACTGAGGCCTCATTCCCTAAATCACCGCAGCTTCTGTACGCCATTTCTTCTCGGCAGGTTTTATGATACTTCAGCATATCACTTTCCTTTTTATATACTGTGCTGTTATAAAGTAATGGTTCTTTCATCTGCATTTTATCTCTAGGTTGTAAATTTTAATAGTTACTTAGGTCTACGGCACTCATGGAACTTTTAGCAGTGTATGAATTGGATACACCATAAAGATTAATGCCTAAGAATTTACATTGTTAGAACGCCTCTCTCACTTTTCATGGCACCCTGAAGTTCTATTTTATGTTTGGAAATTGGACAGATTTTGACTTGTAAAGGTACACGGGGAAAAACAAATATATGTATATTGTGGACTTTGTTGGAAAAGAGTCAAGTTGTACGACACCATCTCTTCGGTATTACCAACGTTTCTGCTGGAGTAAGGCATTTTCAGAGGACATTGTGTCACACTCGACACTATTTTGAACTATGATTGAGGATAAAACTGAAGAAAATTACTTAAAGGGATTGTCCAGTATAGAAAACTAATTTTGTTATAACTTATTTAGATGTCATCGTCATTTCTTGACAGAGGAAGGAACATCTATCTAATCTCTTGGCCACATCGTAGAGAAGTTACAAAGAGCGTCTATAAGGCCTCTTTCACACATCAGTGAAAAACAAACACGTTTTTCACTGACGTATTGAAGGTACATATGTCCCTCTGTGTGCTGTGATTTTGGCACATGTGTGTTCTCTGTGTGCTATCTGTGATAGCACAAGGAGATCAGGAACTTTATACTCACCTGTCCTCAGCATTGCTGTCTGTGGTGCTGATGTTTCCCGCGCTGCTGTCTCCAGCCGATGCAGTCTCCCCACTGCTGTTACTTCTGGGTCGCCATTCAGGGAATGTTCTTGAGCATAATTAGCCAACCTGGAAGCAGGAGACAGCAGCACCAAAAACAGCATCGCTGGAGACAGGTGAGTATAGAAAATCATTTTATTTCACAGACATGTGTTTTCTCTGGTACGTATCACACGGATCAAATCACTTTGTGGTCCATGTGACATCAGTGGTTTCAGAGAAAAAGGGAGAAGTCTCTGTGCGAAACAGATGGAAACGCGCACAGACACATGGTTCGTGAGAAATCACTGATGTGTGCGCAGACCTATTGATTTTAATGGGTCTGCGTATGTCAGTAATTCCAGTACATATAAAAACGGTGACATACGTACCGAAATCACTGATATGTGAAAGAAACCTAACTGTGGAGGACCTATCCTACATTATATAATGATACACTTTGTAATTCCTAATGTCCCCTATGATGGTGCTGCAGGGAAATTAAACCCTTCTTCTAGGACAGTTTGTACTTTCTTCAAACACTACTTAGGAGAAGTAATATGTTGTGATACTAATTAGTAAATAAATAAGTAAATTAATTAATGAATTAATGTTTTATTTATATTACTGGACTATTATAAAAAAAAATGTTAAAAAAAATCTCCAATTTTTTCAACATTTAGTTTAGAATATAGTTGATTTGTAGTAACGAATGATCAGTACCATGCTCGGGTGCTTGATACTCGAAACGAGCAATTGGCTGCTTGGACAACTATAATGGAAGTATATGGGGAAGTCGACCATTTTTCAAGAAATGTTCAATAAAAATGCTCAACATCCCCATTGACTTCCATTATAAGTCACTACTTGAGTCAAGCCTGCCTGAACATCCAACTGGTTTTTACAAGTACTGAGCACCGAGCATGGTAGTGCTTGCTCATCACAATTCATTACTAATATATCTGTCTATCTATCTATGTTTGTCTGTCTCGCTGTCTGTCTGTTTATCTATCTATCCATATATCTCTACGTAAGTGTGTATACTTTATGTGTAGCATCTGTGACGCCCTGGGCAAGCCAGGGATCACAGGTCACAACACCACACACACCCCACATTCCCTGCAGGAACACCAAGGTCAGAACACAAATCCTTGTTGCCTTCCTCCAGGGGCTGATGTCCACACCAGGGGGTGGGCCAGGCGGTTGGCTCCGCCCACCGAGGAGTTCACAGCCCTGGAGGCGGGAAAACCAGGCAGATTAAGTGGAGAGTTCAAAGTGAGAGGAAGGAGAAGGAGGACAGTGAGAGTAGTGACAGAGAAAGTGACAGTTTGAAAGCCTGAAGTTGGTCCGGGTGTGTGCCCCGGACTGAGACAGCAAGGTTGGCAGACGGCGGTGACCGTCTGCAGGAGAGGCTACTTGGAGGTTGCCGAAAGGACCGTGGATGGGTGGTGGCTCGGCGGTACCGGAGCGGTATACGAAGAGAAGCCAGCACCATTGGCAGGGGCCTTTCGAATCCCGGCAAGGCTAGGAGTCACCGTGAATTTGCCAAATCCATCAGTGAAGGGGACCTCTGGGTCTCCCAACAACCAAGTCCCGATTGAAGGCAACAGTCCGACTGTTAAAGAGAGACACCGCCACCGCCAGGGCACCAGTTTCTCAGGGCCAGCGCCTGCGGGCAAGAGAGGGGCTCCCCCGGCTCATATCCAAGCTGGGGAGCGGGTTACCGGTGGGAATCCATCGCTACCAAAGAACCGTACTTAGGTGCAGGGAAGTGACCGTCACCGCTAACTGCAGGGAACATCAGCACCGTAGCCGTCCGAGGGACCCGTCCAACCAGCCGTTTGTTTACCGTGAACTGTGTCATCATCCTTTGGCTGAGTGAGTACCTCCGTGCCGTGCGGCACAGCGCTGCCCCTGCATCCCTGCACCTCCACAGGCCCCATAATCCGCCTGTCCACCATCCTGACCTCCCCATCGTCGGGCCCCGGGACTACCAAAACCCCTACCCACGGAGGGGCAAACCAACATCTGGCTGCTCCATATCACCACTCCCGGGATCCCCGTCCAGAGCAGCGGTGGTGTCCACACAATCACCACAACCGTGGGTGGCGTCACGGACAATAAACTATCCCAAAAATCAATCCCCTCCCCCCCTTCACTCACGGGCGAGGAGCGCCGCTCGAGTCCCCGGGATCCGGCCCATGGCTCGAGCCACCGAGCAGCAGCAGTAGCCACAGAGCAGCGGCGGCCGGACCCGAGCAGTGGGAGTTCGCAGTGTTGACACCCTCCTCCCCGCCCGCGACAACTTGGCGTCACGAACAGGATCTTACCGCTCTGCCGTCTGGTAGAGGTGCGCCTTGTGACCGCTGGAGGTGTCCGGCCGGAAAATTTCAGAAGCCGCCATCTTTGGCGCGAAAAGTTCCCGCTCGAGCGTCTTCTCGAGTAGCAGAGGCGCGAAGGCCAAAACCCCGCCCCGATAGAGGAGGGGCCGGAAAGAGGCTAAGGGGGACGAGATGGCGCCTGAGTGCATGTAGCTGCAGCTATAAAAGCAGGGACGCCAGGACTCTGCAGCCACCCTGTTCCTGGAAGAAGCCGCCAGCAGCATGTGGATGCCATCCCGAAGAACCGTAGCCCCCGTGCCGGGAACCACTGCGTGGGTGGAGATCCGGACCGCGCAGCTCTACCAAAGGCTGCAGGTCAAGATGCAGCTCCTCATGGAGGAGTGGGAGACCGACATGGCGGATGTCATAGCGACCGTGCGGAGACGCGAGGAGGAAGCTGAGGAAGGGAGGGTGAGTGACCCACGCCCCGATGCCCTTGAAGGGCCGGTTATCGCGGCTGCGGGACCCGGTCTAAACTCTCTCGCCCTGTTACCTCCCTCGCCACCCGTGTCGGAAGCCGTGACCCCGCCACTAGGCCCGTTGCCACCGCAACCGGTAGCGATACCCAGCATGCCCGCCCCGGCGGGCCAACCTGTAGCCGAGGCCCGTAGCAAACCGGAGGTGCTGCCCTGGAAGGCCCCGAAGTCTGAACCAGAGGCATCCCCTGAGAAGTTCCCCGAGCCGGAGCTGATAACCCGTTCCGTGCCGAAGGCCCAACCGCGGAAAGCCCCTGTGCCCATCCCCCACACCTCGGCTGATGTTGCGCCGGGTTGCCGCTGCAAGGCGGCGTCCAAGGCGAAGAAGCCGCGGGACCTGCCGCCCAGATCCCTAACAGCGGGCAGCGTCCAAAATGTCCCGCGGGGCCCGACCCGTGCGCCGGAGCTCGCAGCAGCGCCATACTGGGACAGGGAGCCGATACCGTTGGGCCTGGAGATTGAAGAGAGGGAAAGGAAGAAGGCGGATTTGGTGGCCCGTGCATTCTGGGAAAAAGAGAACCTCCGTCAGGCAACTTTCCGTGTCCGGGGCCCGTTGTATGAAGGGCAGGTGAGACGGTTTGATGTCCGCCGGGGCTATGGATTTATTTATGAACCGGGCCTTGAGGCCGAAGTGTTTATAGCCCGGCGGGATGTGAATGCTCACCTGCCAGAGGAGCACCCTGGTCGGAACTTGATGGCGGGCGACTTGGTCCAGTACACCCCGCACTGTGGGAAGAGGGGGTGGTTCATGCTGGATGCCAAGTTAAGGGGCAGCCAAGAGTCCCATGTGAGCGCCGAGCCCCCTCCCTCAGGTGATGCTGAGGACTCCGAGTGATGGCAGCGGGACACCGTTGCACCGTCCCCGTTGGGACCAAAAGGTCTGTGTGTGTTTAAAAGTTTGCAAATGAAAGTTGAAAAATGATAAGTGAAATGGAACCGAGGATTTACCTGATTCAACCGTGATTTGGAAAACCGGCCGTTGCCGGCATTGTTGTCCCCGTGGGGACCATCCACAA